>NC_035440.2:164100102-164400102 GCF_002127325.2 Helianthus annuus | reverse complement strand
TATGTCCCCTGTGCTTGACATAGAAACACAAATGTATTCATATTTTGACTCGAATGAATTCCAAATACCCCAGGGCAAAACCCTTGATATCCTGAAATGAACCCTTAGTATACTGGGGATAAACCCTGAGTTTCATACGCTACAGGCGGGAGTGTATAAACTCCAAGTCTTAGAAAGGTGAAAACCTTTAAACCTTAGAGAGTATGAAAATACCCTTTCGCGAGAGAGGGTGATCAATCCTCATATACCTTTAGGATTCAGGATATAGCCAACAGTAACGAAATTATCAGCCACTTTTACATGGACTGGTCCCGCCACCTTGAACTATCCCTGAATAACTTGCGCTCCAGGCGGGGTGTTTAAACCCAATTCGGGAGAAAGGTGAATACCTTTAAACCTGTGAAGGGATCAGTATCCCTTAATCGTGAGAGAGGGGGCCAATCCTCTAATCTTCCGAGTTATCCTGAGTACACATCCTGGAGCTATATCCTAGAGCATATGCTGCAAAACGATTGTAAACTAAGGTGGGTGTTAGCTTGGCTAACACCCCTCCGATGCCTAAGTCAGTATTGGGTTCAAGATAATAAACAAATATATTTAAAAGAGATAGAATACATACCATTATGGGATAGAAATTAAATTCTATTCTTACTTGAAATAGAGCTTTAAGTGTATAGCATTCCAAGACCTTGGTAGCATATCCCCTTCCATATTCTTGAGTCTGTATGCTCCTTTCCCTGCTTCTGATTCAACTTCGTATGGTCCTTCCCATTTCGGAGCTAACTTGCCATCGGCAGGATTAGTAGTATTCTGAAAAGCCTTTCTTAGCACCCAATCACCAACTTGAAATCTCCTAGTCCTTATGTTCTTGTTATATGCTCTGGATATTCTTTGTTGATATGCTGCCATCCTTAGCCTTGCTGCGTCTCTTTTTTCGTCTATGGTATCCAAATCTTGACATAAGGTCTCAGGATTCTGCTCAGGATTCTGTAGGATAGATCTTGCAGTAGGTATCGCCATTCCGTTGGAATTACTGCTTCTGCTCCGAATACTAGGGAGAATGGGGTTTGGCCGGTTGCATTTTTTACCGTTGTCCTGTCAGCCCATAACACAAAGGGTAATTCCTCTGCCCATCTTCCTTTTTTGGCTCCAAGTCTCTTCTTTAAGTTATTCACTATTATCTTGTTTGAAGATTCAGCTTGTCCATTTGCTTGAGGATGTACCGGAGTAGATGTTATCATTTTGATTCCCCAACTCTTGCAAAAGTCAGTAGTCCTCTTGCTTATAAACTGGGACCCATTATCACAAATGATTTCAGCTGGTACTCCAAACCTGGTCAGGATATTCCTCTTTATGAAGGATACCACTTCTTGGTCTCTAACTTGGACAAATGCCTCAGCTTCAACCCACTTAGAGAAATAATCCGCCATTGCTAGCATAAAGACTTTTCCTCCCGGAGCTTTCGGTAACTTCCCTACTATATCCATCCCCCATTTCATGAACGGCCAAGGGGATACTATAGGATATAACGGTTTAGCGGGCTGATGCAATATGTTACTATGTCTCTGACATGCATCACATCTTCGAGCATATTCTGCGGCATCTTTTCTCATTGTTGGCCAATAATATCTTGTCCTTAGTACTTTCGAAAATAATGACCTGCCCCCAGTATGGTTACCACAATCCCCTTCATGCATATCCTGAAGTACTTCTTTGGCTTCAGGATCCTCCAAGCATCTCAAATATGGTCCTGCAAGAGATTTCTTGTACAAAATATTATTTATAATAGTGAATCGTGATACCTTCATCCTAAATGCCTTAGGATTTTCATTTTCGGGGATATGTCCTTCCTTGAGATATCTCATAGTTGGAGTTGTCCAGGATTTAGGATCCTCTTCAGGATACACCACTTCAGGATTTTGAGTACTTGCTACTTCCTTGTGCTGAGGATCCGTCGCAGGATACAGGATATGTAATATCGGTATTGGGATTCCTTCTGGTATCCTGATCGATGATCCCAAGTTTGCCAATGCGTCTGCTTCGGCGTTATCCTCCCTTGGTACCTGTTCAAGTGTAAAAATATCGAAATATCCTGCTAACCTTTTAAGAATAGCGAGGTATTCAATTAGTTTCTCACCTTTGACTGCATAGGATCCATTAAAATGATTAGTAATTAACAAGGAATCAACATATACTTGCAAATTCTTGATATTCATATTCTTAGCCAATTCTAATCCTGCAATTAAAGCTTCATATTCTGCCTCGTTGTTAGTAGCAGGGAATTCACATCTAACAGCTTGGGGTATTATGTCCCCCTGTGGCGATTTTAGTAGTATACCTAAACCTACACCCCTTACATTAGATGCACCATCAGTATATAATGTCCAGGATTCTAAGTTTTCTCCTAGTTGTTGCACTTCTAGGTCTACTTCATTTTGAATATCACTACTGAAATCAGCCACAAAGTCTGCTAAAGCCTGAGACTTTATCGCATTTCTAGGTTCATATATTAAATCATAGGCACTTAATTTCACCGATCACTTAGCCATTCTACCCGACATCTCTGGTTTCCTAAGCACATTCTTGACAGGATAATTAGTTTTAACATGAATCTTATGTGTTTCAAAATAACGTCTAAGCTTTGTTGATGCCATAACTAGAGCCAATATTAACTTTTCTAGATGAGAATATCTAGTTTCAGCATTTAACAAACTTTTACTAACATAGTAAACAGGATATTGCTGACCTTCATGGTCCTTTACAAGGACAGCACTTACAGCATTCCCTGATACCGCAAGGTATAGAGATAATGGTTCACCATTCTCGGGCTTCATCAGTAGAGGTGCGGTTGAAAGATATCGCTTTAAATCCTGTAGGGCCGCTTCATGCTTCTTACCCCATTCGAATTTCTTGTTCTTCTTCAGGATATCATAAAAGTCTTTGCATTTTTCTGAGGATCTTGAGATAAATCTATTTAATGCTGCCACTCGCCCTGTTAATCGTTGAACATCGTTCATATTTGAGGGTGATTTAATATCCAAGATGGCTTTAATTTGCTCTAGGCTTGCTACTATTCCTCTTTTGGTTACCATATATCCTAGAAATTTTCCTGCCCCCACTCCAAAATGGCACTTAGCAGGGTTCAGCTTCATGTTATACTGGTCCAGGATATCAAATGCTCCCTTAATATCCTGGAGGTGATCCTGAGCTTTCTTTGATTTTACCACCATATCGTCAATGTACACCTCCATGGTGTCCCCCAGTTTGTCTTTGAACATCATGTTTACCAATCTTTGGTATGTTGCACCTGCATTCTTCAAACCAAAAGGCATAGCTGTATAACAATAAATACCTGTTAGTGTCATGAAGGCAGTATCCTCCTGGTCAGAAGGCTCCATTTGGATCTGTTGAAATCCTGAGGATGCGTCCATGAAGGTCAGCATTTCATGCCCGGCAGTGGCATCTACCATTGCATCAATGTGGGGAAGAGGAAATGGGTCCTTAGGACAAGCTTTGTTCAAGTCTGTGTAGTCTACACAAACTCTCCATTTCCCATTTTTCTTCTGTACCACAACCACGTTTGCTAGCCACCTTGGGAACTTAACTTCTCTGATCATCCTGGACTTCAATAATCTCTCAACTTCCTCTTGGATAATCGCATTCCGCTCAGGGGCGAACTTCCTTCTCTTTTGTTGTATAGGCTTGAATGACCTGTCAATTCCAAGCTTGTGAGTAATAATGTCTTTAGATATACCTGTCATGTCCTCATGCTTCCATGCGAATGTTGACATCCTGCATTTCAAAAAGTTAATTAATTGCTCTTCAATATCCTGAGGGATACTGGTCCCTACGAGCACCGAGATATTAGGATTATCCTGATCCAGGATAACTTTCTTCACATCCTGCTCCGGATTCTCCATGATATCCTGGGCCCGCACCTTTAATTGCTATGCAGCATTTGGCTTGGTCGAGGATTTCATTGAGGATGAGTAACATTCTTTCGCTTCTTGCTGATCACTATCGATTTTGACAACTCCCCAAGGGGTAGGAATCTTAATGCATTGGTGATATGTTGATGGAACGGCCTTCATATCATGAATCCATGGTCTTCCGAGGATGATGTTATAGCAGGATAGAGAATCCATCACACAAAACGTTGCATCTTGTTGACTCCTTCAACGTATACTGGCAACTTTATCTCTCCCACTGTGTTTCTAGCCTCCCCGCTGAACGCAACAAGCACGGTAGATTTTGAAGTGATATCCATTGGAGATACATTCATTCTCTTCAGAGTTTCTAGTTGGATTATGTTGACGGAGCTGCCATTATCATCCAGTATCCTGCGTACAAAATGGTTAGCCACATATAACGTTATTACCAGAGCATCATGGTGAGGATCCTGGACAGTATCCCTGTCATCTGCATCAAAAGTGATCACTTTGTCGGTTGTGAGGGTGGTCATCCTGACAGGTTTGTCTCCCCTCTCGGCTTTAGCTTCCTTTGCATGTCTCTTTGCTGCCGAATACGAAGTTCCACAAATGTCGGATCCTCCTGAAATGAAGTTGATTATCTTGGCATCGGCGGGAGGTGATGCCGCTCGCTCAGGATCCTTCTCAGTATCCTGACCCTTATTCTTTTTTCTCCCTAAGAGATCTTTCAAATATCCCTTGCTTAGAAGATAGCTTATTTCTTTCCTCAGAGCGATGCAATCCTCAGTCATATATCCAAAATCTTCGTGGAAAGCACACCATTTTGATTTGTCTTTCCAATCTGCTTTTTGTTGATTCTTTCGAGGCCATCTTGCCTTGTCCCCTAGACCCTGCATGGCATACATCAATTCAGGAATGTTAACAGAAAAGCAATATTCAGATAATTCAGGATACTCTTCAGGATCCTCATCTTCTACAGCATTCACTCTCTTGTTCTCATTTCTGCCATATGGCTTAGGCCGATATGACTTGAATGAGGATTCTGACTTCCTGTTAGTTGACTCATAAGTGTTGGATGAGTTCATCCTTTCTTGCATCTTTCTGTCATCCTCCAACCGAATATATCTTAGGGCCCTGTTCCGGGCTTCATCCAGGTTCCTGCATGGGTTCATTACAAGGTCTTAATAAAATTGAGAATCCTTTTGCAGCCCCATCTTGAAAGCTTGCACAGCTGTTGCAACATCAAGATGGGGAATGTCTAGTGATTCCCGGCTGAACTTGTTCACATAATCCCTAAGGGATTCCTGAGGCCCTTGTGTTATCCTGTAAAGATCACTTGTTAATTTTTCAAAGCTTCTACTACAAGAAAACTGACTATTAAATAAATTTACTAAGTGAGCAAAAGATGTAATCGAATGTGGAGGAACATTCAAGAGCCATTTCAAAGCTGATCCTGTCAAGGTTGAACCAAAACCCTTGCACAAGCACGCTTCCTTGAGATCTGGAGGGATAGGGTTGATCTCCATCCTTTCCCTATACTGGGCAATATGCTCTTCAGGATCCGTGGTTCCGTCGTAAAGCTTCATATTCGGAGTCTGGAATCTTTTTGGGATTTCAGCATCACATATAGGATGCACGAACCGAGATATCCTATGGCTATCCTGGGATACTTCAGGAATTGGCTGCACTACCCCAGGTACACTGGATATCATATCCTTTAATTTTTGAAGCTCCCTGGATAATTCTGACGTTACAGCTGTATCCTGCAAAGATCCAACACTGTTAGTGGTAATAGCATTATTATTATTTGATACGTTACCCGTTAGAGGATTTTGCCCATATCCTGAAGCATATCCTGAACTCCTCATGGTTGTCATCCTAACCGAGGAGGGTATCTCAGGAGTAGGATTCTGAGGGAGGTTGGGCACAATATTCCCCCTATTATCCTCAGTATATACGGCTGAACTAAAGTTCAAAGCTCTGGGCTGTAATGGAGTGATAATATTCTCAGCAGGTCTGCTCGAGCCGGACTTCAGGAGTTGTATCTCCCTTAACAGCATCTGGTTTGTTTCCTGTTGCTGCCTCATTTGTTCCTGCACACTTCCAAATAAAGTAAGAATTTCCTCATTAGAAGCTAGAACGGGGGCAGATTCCTGGACACTGCGGGTAGGGATAATATCCTGAGGTCGTGAAGAGGCTAACGTCCTTGGAGGAGGTGGTGGAAGCACCGAACCAGTAGTAGCAGAAGTCATAGCAGACACAGTAGAGGAACTCATGTTTGATCTTGAGGCCATTATTGACAAAGTGGCAAAAAGTTTTGAAAATAGGAAACTGATTAACGATTTCATAAAGATTTTTAGTAAAGAGAGCACCACTTGCCCCACGGTGGGCGACAAATTGTTTTGGTCAAAAATTACCGAAGCAATTTAGTGATCAAATTAGTTAAGTGAGGTAGTGTGCTAAAAAGTGTGTTGAAAATATGCTGGTTATGTTGTTTGGAAAAAACAGTGTTCAGGATACGGCCCAGGATATTGAGTTGTATCTACGATCAAACAATGAGCAAAAAGTAAATGGGTTGACACGAGATGTACGAGGAAAGCCCTTGATCAATCTAGATCGCCGGCACAAAACCTCGGGAGCTGACAATCGCAGCTGCCTTGTTCTTCTTATTGCTTTAAACTTCAGGATACAGTGCAGGATATAGATCAGATCGCTAAGTGTTACAATGAATTTGTGTGAAAGTTGCGAGAGAGCAAGTGTTAGAGTGTAACGAGTGTGATTGTGATGTCCTAGTTGATCTGATATATCCACCTATTTTTAGTAACGAATTACAAACAATAATCCCTACAAATATGGGCTACTCCGAATATTCCATTATGAACGTTATGGACCGAGTAATACGGCTTCAACGTCTTCCCTTGAATGACTTGGACCGAGTCTTCCGTGGAATAGGTCTTGTTAACGTTGCTAGCTTCTAACCCACGTGCCTGCACATAATCCATTAGTAATCCCGAGGATACCATTCAGGATGTTACCAATATCCTGAACTAGCATCCCGGATGTAAACAGATACAACATAAACAAGATATATATCAAGATATTTTCCAGGATATGGGCTCCGAATTTCACCCATAACAAGTATCCTTCATAAAAAGTAATATCCTGACCAGGTTTGGGGTACCAGCTGAAATCATTTGTGATAATGGGTCCCAGTTTATAAGCAAGAGGACTACTAACTTTTGCAAGAGTTGGGGAATCAAAATGATCACGTCTACTCCGGTGCATCCTCAAGCGAATGGACAAGCAGAATCCTCAAACAAGATAATTGTCAATAACTTAAAGAAGAGACTTGGAGCCAAAAAATGAAGATGGGCACAAGAATTACCCTTTGTTTTGTGGGCTGATAGGACAACGGTAAAGAATGCGACAGGCCAAACTCCATTTTCCTTGGTATTTGGAGTAGAAGCAATGATTCCAACGGAAATGGCGATACCTACTGCAAGATCTATCCTACAGGATCCTGAACAGAATCCTGAAGCCTTATATCAAGAATTAGATACTGTGGATGGAACAAGGGACGCAGCAAAGCTAAGGATGGCAGCATATCAACAGAGGATATCCGGAGCATACAACAAGAATATAAGGACCAGGAGGTTTCAAGTCGGAGATTGGGTGTTAAGAAAAGCTTTTCAGAATACTACGAATCCTGCTGATGTAAAATTGGCTCCAAAGTGGGAAGGACCCTATGAGATTGAATCCGAATCAGGAAAAGGAGCATACCGACTCAAGAATATGGAGGGGGATATGCTACCAAAATCCTGGAATGCTATACATCTAAAGCTCTATTTCATGTGAGTTTGGAATTTAATTTCTAACTCAGGATGATATGAATTCTATCTCTTTTAATATATGTTTAATATTATTTACTCTTTTGAACTGATTACTGACTTAAGCATCGGAGGGGTGTTAGCCAAGCTAACACCCACCTTAGTTTAAGGATGTTTTGCAGGATATGCTTCAGGATATACCTCCAGGATATACACTCGTGATAATTCGGAAGATTAGAGGATTGGCCCCCTCTCTCACGTTTAAGGGATCCTGATCCCTTCACAGGTTTAAAGGTATTCACCTTTCTCACGAATTGGGTTTAAACACCCCGTCTGGAGCGCAAGTTATCAGGGATAGTTCAAGGTGGCGGGACCAGTTCATGTAAAAGTGGCTGCAAATTTCGTTACTGTTGGCTATACCCTGGATCCTTAAGGTATATGAGGATTGATCACCCTCTCTCGCGAAAGGGTATTTTCATACTCTCTAAGGTTTAAAGGTTTTCACCTTTCTAAGTCTTAGAGTTTATACACTCCCGCCTGTAGCGCACGAAAACAAGAGTGTTTTCACACTCTTCTAAGGTATAAAGGTTTTCACCTTTCTAAGTTTCGGGGTTTCCACACCCTCGCCTGTAGCGCACGAAACGTGGGTAAAATCCCCGATAAAACTTAAAGACTTAAAGGTTTTCACCTTTTCAAGTCTTGAGGTTCTTATACTCTGGCTTAAATGCCTGGAAACTGGGTTTAGTCCCAATGAAATACAAATTTTTTGGATAATCCCAAAGTATATTTCTAAAAAACATAATCATTTACAAGTCTACATAAATTTTTGAAAAAAGATTGCTAAGTTTAAACAACTGGTTGAAGAATTGCTAAAGGATCATATCCCTGTACAACATACTGGTCCTGCACAGACAGGGGACATCCGTGATGGAACATGACGTATGCTGATACTATATCCGACTGGGGACATTTATGCTGGAGTAAGAAGGAAACCTATGCTAACATTATATCCCACTGGGGACATTGCGAATGATTCAAAGGTTTAAGAATGAAGATTATTGCCTAGGTGTTTCTGGTATGGATTCTTACTTTTCCTAAGTTTGAAGGCCTTATCTGAGTAAGTTAAGTTTTTATGAAAAATTGTATTTAACTAAGTTTTTGTCAAACATTCTGAACAAATGTGACAAAGCAATTAAGTATCATACCAGTATCCTGATCAGGATATTCAGAACAAATTTTTCAAAATAACATATAACACGGAGATGAGGTCGAAAAGGTTAGTTTATTATTATTGGTCCAAAAAATTGTATTCTTGGTTTCATCTAAAAAAGAGACCCATTCACCAAGAACACAATTAAGTTTTTAAAGCATATTTACATAAACAGTTGAAGGCTTCATCCTGAAAACACAGGATCCCTCCACCTTCAACTGTCAAACTATTCTACTTGCAGGAAATGAAAATTGTTCTAAGTGCAGGACGACCAGATAATTTAGACCCTACAAAATACAGGTATCACTAAAGACAAACTAACCAGGATACAGGTTCAGTATATGTGTACGAGATACAGGATCTGGATACTTACCTTATTAGGGAAGGAGATCATGGGCTCGATGAATTCCATGAAGCCAAGGTCACCATAAGAGAAACCTTTGGCAGCAGCAGCAGAGGGCTTAGAGCTGATGGCAACATATGGCTCCTTTTTCACCAAGACAGGCTTAGAAAAGCTGTCAAGCTCATCTGGATCAAAAGTAGCAGGGTCCTTGATGGAATCTGCGTAAAAGGGAGTAATTCTAATTTCATTACATGATAGTATTCTGAAGTAACCAAACCTATGTAGGAATATTTAAAACAGATATCCTTACCAGACATGTTGGAATGACTAAAAAAATATATCCGTTGGAATCATGATATCCAACAGTTATATTTTTGGGGACAATTGTTATGGGTGAAATTCTGAGCCCATATCCTGATTTTGTATCTTGATTTTTTATTAGTTGTATATGATCAGGATACCAGATCAGGATACCGGATCAGGATATTGGTAATATCTTGAGGCAGTATCTTGACTATTACTAACGATTGGCTTGTAAAACGTTGGTTGCAAGGTACCAACGTTAAAAGACTTAATCTACCTGAAGATTCGCTCAAGGTGGTTGAAAAAATGGTGGAAGAATGGGTCTTGTAACGGTCAGAAAGGCATATTCCGCGAGAATATCGGATGTTGGTCAATGTTATTGACATTGTAACGGTTATATGAGCTGAAGACCCGGTTTTGTAGTCAATAAGCACGTGGAAAACAAGTAGAAAGAGTCCCCCAACGTTTAGAATGGAATATTCCCAGCATCCCGGAGTAATAGGAGAGTTAGTTTGTTTTTGTAACTATATAAAGGGGCGATCGGATCATAGGTAGACACAACTTTCACACACTTTCACTCACACTCTTTGCTCTCTAGCTACTAGCAACCACTACACACAAACACTTGCACTCAAATCTCATTGTAACACTTAGCGATCCGATCAATATCCTGCACTGTATCCTGACGTTTGAAGCAATAGAAGAACAAGGCAGCTGCGATTGTCAGCTCCCGAGGTTTTATGCTGGCGATCTAGATTGATCAAGGGCTTTCCTCGTACATCACGTGTCAACCTTTACTTTTTTGCTCATTGTTTGATCACAGATACGGCTCTATATCCTAAGCCGTATCCTGAAAATGTTTTTGCAAATAACTCAATTAACATATTTTTGAACACATTCTCTTAGCACACTACCTCACTTAACTAATTTGATCACTTAATTGCTTCGGTAATTTTTGACCAAAACAATACCCAATCTCACCCGTTTGCGGGTCTCTTCAGTACCGTTATTCTTGCTTGATGTTTGCTAAATTACCCAAAACGGATTGTTGTGGTCCCACGTGTTTTGGTTGTTGGAGAATAGATGGTAGAAATGGATAGTTTCTATAAAAATTATGGAGAATAGATGGTAGAAATGGTATGATTTGGGTAAAAATGGTAGAATATATATAGTGTGAATATTAAAAATTAAAAGTAGTTTTTTTTTAAATCCAACCATTGTATAACGATTTAATACAAGAGGGCCCCACAATTAGCGCTCGTTAGTGTGCCAACGATCCATTGATGGCACCCCCTCCTCCCTTGGCGCCTACGAAATTGGGTGTGGGGTGCTATAGGTGCTTATGTGACAGGGGCGTTAGGCCACACCGGGTGGTCTATTATTTTTATTCCTTTGAAGCCTGCTATCTAAATAATCTTATAAAACATAGTTATTAACTAGTTTTATTTATTAATCTCTCTCACTAATCACGAATCAACCCACCAAGTAATATTATCATCCTGCACATAAAATGCTTCAGAAATTAGTGATACATAATTCTTAAACGAATTATTAAATTGTACTAAATTTTGACCATGCTTGCTCGGGTCCTTGGACCCGCTAGAACCAACCTCATTCTTGTTCTTTAAACCAAACTTGTTGGTATTCTTCATCAATTTACAGTCCCTCTTAAAGTGACCAACCTTACCACACTTCCAGCAAGGGTAATTCGGTTTCTTGTTTGGACCCTAATTGTTGTTCCCTTAAAACTTTTGTTTTCCTTTGAACTTACTGTTTCCTTTGGATGATTCACCCGTCTCAACCATGTTTACAAAAGACGTTCCAGCCTGTTTCTTTTCATCATTGATCAACATTTTTTCTTGTGCTCTCAATCCTTCTTCAATTCTGAAGTGGCTTCCAAGTTCAACCAAAGTTAATTCTCCTTTCTGATGTTTCGGATTATGTTTAAAATCTTTCCAGGAAGGAGGTAACTTGTGAATGATACTTGAAACCGAGATGGATTCATCCATCTTCATGTCATGTTGGGCATACTGCCCTAGAATTCGTAACAATTCATTATATTATTCCATGACAGGCCTTGAATCAATCATTTTGTAATTGTTAAAATTACTAACAAGAAACTTCTTACTAGAAGAATCTTCTGCCATGTATTTGGCTTCCAAAGTGTCCCACAGTAACTTTGCATTTTCTACGTTTTGATAAACATCAAATAAGGGATCAGACATACCATTCAGAATGTGACCAAGGAATATGTAATTTTCGTTCTCCCACTTTGACCTCTTCCTAATTTGCTCAAGATTGCCCTCCTCCAGTATCTCCGGGATTGGAGTAGTCATCACGTACACCACCTTCAGCGTTGTGAGAAGAAAGTGCATCTTCTTCTGCCATCTTTGGAAGTCCTGCCCTTCGAACTTCTCCAGTTTGTCAAACTTGCTTGTCATATTCTTCATCGATCCGCTTGCCATCCTCACAGAAAATAATTTGATATTTGTTAGGGAATTTTCAGAAAACCGGATGATCAGAGAGGCGTGTAATCACTCTCAGATCAAATTATTTTGGTGGTTCTCCCGAATAATTTAATCGGATACAACTCTGATTTTCGAGAAATTGAATAATTGTATGTGTGTATGGAATTCGTCTAAACCAGGAAATTGTGATCAAAACCCCCTATGAATTTTGGGATTGGGGGTGATTAACTGTCTAATGGCAGTTATCTCAATTTGTCTTAAAACTGCCACTAAACTACCATAATTTTGATGTTTCGAAATGGTATTTTCTAGAAAATAAAATTTTCTGATGCAAATTTTCTGCCCCTTAGACCATGCTCCCAGGGGCGCTGCCCCCGGAACCCCGCCAAGGGGACGTTGTCCCCTTGGAACCCTCGTAGAGTACGGACTCCCTCCGTACCCTTCGAATTATAATAACTCAAACAAACGTGCACTCTCGCACCTCCTAACTTGCTTGATGTGTATTATTATTCACTTTGATCACCAAGTCAATTCCAATTATACTAACTATAAAAAGGCTATGTCGGTGGGTTTTTGTTTTTTGTGTTTTGTTTTTTTTTTTTTTTTTTTTTTTTTTGTCTTTTCCTAGCAACTTTTGAGTTTTCTTTTTTCTTTTTTTTTTTGTCTTTTCCTGGCAACTTTTGAGGTTTTTTTTTAATTTACGTTTTCGGCCCTTATGCTTTGTGTGTTGTTTCTTAAATACTAACTTCTTTTGCAATTTACAGTTTTCATCAACTTTTTAACTTTACGTTTTTACCCTTTGCACTAATTTTTTGTGGTTTTGTTTTTTTACATATTTTTTCCCATCTCTTGTAATGTACGTTTTCGGCCCTTATGCTTTGTTTGTTGTTTCTTAAATACCAAGTTCTTTTGCAATTTACGGTTTTCGTCAACGTTTAAACTTTACGCTTTTACCCCTTGCACACTTTTTTTTCCTTTCTTTTTTCTTTTTTTTTTTTTTGTGATTTTGTTTTTTCTTACTTATAACCTTTAATTTTCAGCATTGACTTTTACAACCTCCTGACTTTCTAAATACTTTTTAATCAACTTTTAAGTCTTTATTTTTATTTACATGTCGCTATAAACTTAAGTTGATTTATATTTCAACATAATTTTTTTTTGTCTTTTCTCAAGTTTCAGCATTCACACTGACAACCTTTTTATAAATACTTTTTTAATAGAGTTTTCCAATTGATGTAAGACACGTGTCGACATACTTTTGTATCGGACCTAAAATCAGGTCACCCCGCCACAAAGCGCGGGTGTAACACCCTAGTTATTACATTACACTAATAATCTAACATAACATATATTATTTAAATTTTTTTTTAACACATAGCCGTTGGCCAATGGCTAGCCCAAACGGCTACTTGTCTTGTCTTGGCCAATGAGATCCCGCCATGTCATCTTGATAGCCCCGCCCATCGCCCTGGCTGAAACCCCTGCTCAAAGGGCTACGCCGAAACCCAAGCCCACCCGGGATGGTGACTTGGGCGTTTGTACTCAACCCACGTCACAACCCCGCCCCATACCCCATATTCTTATATTTCGTAGATCACGATTGATTTAGTTTGTTTTAATTAATTGAAATAAGTATTTATTTAATTAATATATATATATAATTACTGTTCATTGAGTTTTGTTTTTATTAGTATAGCATTCACACTGACAACCTTTTTATAAATACTTTTTTAATAGAGTTTTCCAATTGATGTAAGACACGTGTCGACATACTTTTGTATCGGACCTAAAATCAGGTCACCCCGCCACAAAGCGCGGGTGTAACACCCTAGTTATTACATTACACTAATAATCTAACATAACATATATTATTTAATTTTTTTTTTAACACATAGCCGTTGGCCAATGGCTAGCCCAAACGGCTACTTGTCTTGTCTTGGCCAATGAGATCCCGCCATGTCATCTTGATAGCCCCGCCCATTGCCCTGGCTGAAACCCCTGCTCAAAGGGCTACGCCGAAACCCAAGCCCACCCGGGATGGTGACTTGGGCGTTTGTACTCAACCCACGTCACAACCTCGCCCCATACCCAATATTCTTATATTTCGTAGATCACGATTGATTTAGTTTGTTTTAATTAATTGAAATAAGTATTTATTTAATTAATATATATATAATTACTGTTCATTGAGTTTTGTTTTTAATAAAAATATAAATATAAATATAAATATAAATATAAATATAAATATAAATATAAATATAAATATAAATATAAATATAAATATAAATATAAATATAAATATAATATAATATAATATAATATAATATAATATAATATAATATAATATAATATAAATATAAATATAAATATAAATATAAATATAAAAATATAAATATAAATATAAATATAAATATAATATAATATAATATAATATAATATAATATAATATAATATAATATAATATAATATAATATAATATAATATAAATATAAATATAAATATAAATATAAATATAAATATAAATATAAATATAAATATAAATATAAATATAAATATAAATATAATATATAATATAATATAATATAATATAATATAATATAATATAATATAATATAATATAATATAATATAATATAATATAATATAATAGTATATAATTAGTATATAATATAATAGTATATAATTACTTTGTGTTTTGCAGCCGATCATTCACCAGCCCACGTGTCAATCATGCATGAAAATCTTCCATGCAAACATGCCATTTGTTATACCAAACATCCACCTTCACCATTATTTGACGGTGAACAAAAATTACTATCCAACAACTTCCACTTTGAATGTAATAATCAAACAGAAACCATAACTTGAACATTAACAATGCATATGGTGTTAAAACACCAAATTAAAACAACCCATTTCTTACTTTCACGTGCATTATCAACCCTGCTCAACCCCATTTCATTCTTAGACAACAATTTCAGCTCATTAAATAACGTTTCAACCATTAAGAATCACGAAGATCATGATTCAAAATCATTTGATTTGCCTCTTGTGGTTCAGTTACAGCATAATTCACACATTCTTAATAAGCTTATATCCTCATGTGCGAGTTCAAGATCACTCCATTTAGGTATTCAAGTTCATTCATTTGTTTTAAAATTGGGTTTTTCTTCAAATGTGTACATCAATACCGCTCTTGTAGATATGTATGGTATATGTAGTGCAATATATGATGCACAGAAGGTGTTTGATGAAATGCCTCTAAGAAATGTGATTACTTGGAACTCATTAATGTCGGGATATCTTCGTGCCCGGTGTATGGATGTTTTGATCAGGTTGTATGTGGGAATGTATATGTTAGGGATATCTCCGAGTCATTCTACCTTTTCGACTGTTTTGGTTGGCTGTTCGGAGTTGAAGGCAGTAGGATTAGGGGAACAATTGCACTGCTTATGTATAAAATTTGGGTTTCTTTCGAATGTTGTGGTGGGTACCGCATTGCTTGAGATGTACTGGAAATGTTCTAATGTTGACGATTCGTGTAGAGTATTTGATGATTTGCCTAATAAAAACGTTGTTACTTGGACCTCCATGATCAATGGTTATACACGAAATAAACAAACCGATAATGCAATGCGAATGATTAGGAAAATGATGGGTTTGGGTCGTAAAGTGGACCGCATAACGTATAATACTTTATTGATTTCGTTTTGTGACCCGAAGGATATGATCCATTGTGAACAGATACATTGCTGTGTTATAAAAGAAGGCTTAGAATCGGATATGTATTTAGCGGTTACTTTAGTGACTGTTTATTCACAATGTGGTAGTAGCATTGAAGACTTTTACAAGATTTGTTCAACTTGTTGGTTCAGTTCTGTTTGTGCATGAAGGAAAACAGTATAAATCATACCTGTCATCGCAGACAGTGCAGAAGAGAATCCAGTGAGGGAGTTCGACATGCCTGTCATCTTGATCTGGTTCCTCCTTAGGGTGCTGACTGATGATGGTGACTTAGAAAACCGAAAAGGGTATCGGTTTAGGAGAGGAGGTTTCGTGATGATGTTATGGCTTATGGGGTGTGAATTGTGAAACTGAGTAACCCTTAAACCTCCACCTTATTCTCCTTATATAAGCACCCAGGATGAAACCTAATTAGTTACTAAGGGTAATATGGTCCATCAACAATTACCAACTAATTAAATAATAGGTTCTAATATATTTTGATCTCTATAATGTGAATGATTAAGATGGCTATAGATTAAATATTAAACATAATAATATTTAATCTTACATTCTCCCACTTAGCCGAGTAATCATTTACTATGAGTATTAGATAAGCCTGATCAGGAGTTAACACTCATTTTAGCCTTAAACAAGTACTATAGCAGAAAAATACAGCCGTTGAATCATTATACGACTCAGGACCCCCATTAATCATACTATAGCCTTAATTTAAAACCTAGTCGTCATGATCAAAATACGCATAAGCCCTTTGTTTGATTTGTAACCTTTTTATTTGTCTATATGCCATTATACCGGTTGAACATATTCTAACAGACATACAAAATCAAACTTGAGGAAAATTAACTAATACTTAGTCATTCATAGTACGATATGCAATTGCGCACGACTATTAATTAATACCCGTCTATGAGCTCTCTTAATAAGACTTATGGGTAATAGCCCTTCAGTTATAGGATCCTTAAGCATATCATGAATGTATTCGATACAAAACTTAGTTTCCTCAATTCGTTCATAAACGAATAATTAATTGCGTATCGAAACTTAATGCAGCACCTCTTGAACTGTTACTGTTCAAGGAGTTATGGTAGCTGACTTTATCACACTAATTCTTCAAAACATTATATGGAGTTAATAAACTTATGAGTCCACTGATTAAATTTCAACAACATTTAGTGACCATGTTATGTCATTATAACTTAGGTTGTTAATATCAGTGCATTATGACTCCTCCATGAAATAGGTTTTGTCTGCTGACATAAAGATATACCCGAAACTGCATTTTTATAATCTTTGAATATCTCAAAGTTAGAGTAATAAACCGGTTTCAATTCTCACTTCTTCTTTAAATTGTAGTCTCTCGTTTCTTTTAAAGATATTGTAATACTCCATTAGATGCTACACATTAATCTAGACATATCTAGTGTGTTGCAATATGAGTAATATCTAAACGAGTATAGACTTAAACTTACATAAGGCTTCTAATTAATGAAGCGTAAATAAATAATCTCATTTATCCTATTATCCTCTAAAGGAGAGCAATATTGATTGTTACATATGTAAGGACCCATTTAATGTTAAACTTATGGAACGAAACTAATATCCCATTGGGTCTATCTCAGTATGTTATGATATCAATCACGTAAGAGATATCTCTGAGTTTTATTATATCAAAGTTTGTGTTAACAATGCTTTGACTTATGTAACATATGCTTGTCAAAGAATGTCATCTATATAGACAAGTTTATTTTAGTTGCTCCCACTCATCTTGAGGTAGGTACATTAATCCACATGATTCTTGATGAAAATAATTACATTAGCTTTTCATCACATTATGATGTTTGCATTAACCCATACATGAATATTATTGGCTTACAAATAAAGTGTTCTTTAACCTTCAGTTTGAAACTTTAGGTTGTTATCTAATGAACATGTAAATGTGTCAGCCATTTATTAGGGAAAATCGTTTTAATGTTCATCTAATGTAGCTTAAAACTATTATAAGTTACTAGAACAGTGATGATCCTCAAAGAAATCTTTTGTTAGATATGTAATAAAGATTCTTTAATAATTTATCTCTTCCTGAGTACAACCTTTGACAACCAATCATGCCTCTTTGTGTCTTAACGCTTATATTAGGATTTGATTTAGTTATGAACACTCTTAGGTAATTCAATCAAATCCCAAACGTTATACGAACACATAAAATCAGTTTTACTAGAAAACAGTTTTATTTCATTTAGAGGATGGATTGACACTAATGGCTTAATTTGAAGAGATAGGATCAGTAAACTTTTCCAAAATCCATTTCAACTTCAATTAGGGAGGTTATGTAATCATCAAAGTTAGTAGGCTTTTAAACCTAGATGACCTCCTGAGTTGATTATTGGGTTCATTAGAAGTTTCAGTTTTATGGATTAGCTCTTGGTTAGGTTGCTATCATTTTCATTCTAAGTTTGTAAGAGTTGGTGCAGTATAGTGTACAAGAGGTGTAATCGGAGTTAAATTTGGAGTGAATTTAATGACACTCTTCCCCCCGCCTCTTGTATTCCTTGCAAGTCATAATAAGGACTTTGACTGCTCCCACTAACCTTAGAAATCTTTAGGAACTCAGCATGCTTAGGGTCAATACTTAACGACCAACAAATTCTAATAAAGAAAACAAATTAATGACATTAGTCGTTGTAGTTTCTCTTGTTGAGGATTACGTTAGTTTAGGTAAGAAATCTAAGTGCGCCCACAATTAAGCAACAATGAAACTTTTGTAAGAATAGCATTAGATTTAAGGAGATAAGGTTTGATTGAACAGTGTCGTGATGGAGCGATGTCTTGTACAAGAGGTGGAAATTTAAAATTTTCAATCCCCATCTCTTGCAACTATTGCAAGTCATTATTAAGACACTTAATGCTCCCACTGATCTTTAATATCTCTAGAATGCTACAAGAGAAGTTTCAATGAGCTACGTGACGTGGGAACCTATCACATATACGTTAGACTTTATTTGATTTCTTTAATGTCCAGATATCATAAGAAACTTTAAGGACATATTTAATAGAAATCTGATTAACTACATATATGAATAGAGTTCTTCTAAGACCGTAGGCCATATGCGACAAAATTTAGATACAAGTTGATAGTCTTTCAAATGATAAATGAATTATGTCTGAATATTCCATTTGGAATAAGTTCCACGAATGTCAATGAATGACTTATGATGGACCCATACTTATTCCTTAAGCCAAGTAATATTTAGGGCTGTAACGTCATGATTTAGAATCACTGAAAATGAGATTAGATGAAAAAATCATCCTCATTAACCATGTTATGATTTCTCATGAATTTTGGTTCTAATGGATGAAATTTATAAGTCTCATTTTCCTTTTGTCAAATTCTCATTAGCATGATGACAAAAGTTGTGAAAAAATAAGGTATCATCTAGTTTCATCTTAGTAATGTTTCTATCCAGATATTTAGAACAAATAAGAGGAGAGTTTAAGATAAGTGTGACTTTATGTTGACTATGCAAACCTCACAACCTTCATAACATTGCTTAATTATGATACTGTATTCTGATTAATCTCCAGAATATATAAGGTATCGAAAAGCGTTGTTGGAAGAGTCTTCATTATGGTTCTTATAGTCTTGACATTTAATTTTGTCACTAACTCTCATGTTAGTTATTTGTCGAGTTCTGGTAAGGAAACGTATGGAACTAGAGTCAACTAATCATGTGTTAATTGGAATATTAAAATTATCAGACTTAAATATCATTAGTAAGTTACTATCTAATTAATTTATCCAACTGTTCTTTAGAATAATGGATAGTCTCGTTGCTTATGCCTAGTCTAATGACATAATTATGCAGTGAGATTTTCCCTTGAAGAACCTTAACGTTGGGATTAGCACTTGTAATTTGTCTATGGACTATAGAACAATCCTCTCTTAAGGTTTTAGTGGTTGTAAGGTGAATAACATCTTATTTTCCAGTTTCAAACATTTATTTCTATGTACATATGTTGCTTATCAACACATTCGTTATACTTTGGTACTTTTGAGTGTTATAGCTGATTTATAATGCATCAAATTGTACAAATGAAAACTTAGTATGTAATGTACTGGAAAATGTACTTATTTCCATGCGTAAGCCCTTAACTTTATGGGTCATGGTATTGTACATTATAATATATTCACATATACCACTTAACCATATAATTTATAATTAGTCAAATGAAGACATGCACCTTAGGAGTTCTTGTAATTATTCCACAATTATAGATTAGTCTTAGGAAAAAATTAATCTGGAATAACTTTAGTGATAGCAATTATATTAGAGAGTTCTTGATTATCATAAGAGACATCATGTTCGATTTATCCTAATCATCATGCTCTACTTTTCTTCTGTAGTGCCTTATCAGAAGAGAGCAATAAGGATCATCGTGTCTTAAGAGATAATCAAGGATTTAATTTAAGAGCTAATTCTTATAGAAACTTTAAATAAAGCAAAACATTTTAGGCTTAGGAATTAGAGTGGATGAGATATAGATTTATAGAAGAAAATCATAGTGAGAAAATATGGGTACTAAGAATAAGGCAGACAAAATGATCACAAAATTAATTGAGGATCATTAATATAAGGATCATTATGTGAAGAGGTTGTGATATGTCTATTACTAACATCAAAATAATAGACTACTTAAAGTTCTACTTAAACGAAGACAAAACAGCTTTGGCCAGAAGTGTAATCATTTAAGCATATGTGCAAAGTGGTTGTAACAAATCAGCTTTGGCCAGAAATTGAGACAAACACTTTAGTTATGCACTTGTTGAGTATGCCATCTATGAATGAATTAAATCAGCTTTGGCCAGAAATTAAGACATTCATGCTTATGATGCACACACAACATAGCTTTTCGTAATACTTGGATGATAAGTAGATGCATCAAGTCAGCTTTGGCCAGAAATGATGCATCAGAAGCTCATTCAAGCAAAGCCATTTTGGTTTTGTAAAACATTATTTGATCCTCATTAATTAACTAAATAATTACAAAAACCAATCATTTAATAGCAAACCACCCGTTAGCGCGGATCGAACTAATGACAAAAACCAATCATTTTTCTTTAGTTCACATTTAAACAGCTTAAAATAATGAGATTGCGAGTCGCAACCACGATTTCGACTAATGACGTTATGGTTGCGAGTCGCAACTACGGTTTCGACTAGTCAC
Organism: Helianthus annuus; assembly: GCF_002127325.2. Lineage (NCBI taxonomy): Eukaryota > Viridiplantae > Streptophyta > Magnoliopsida > Asterales > Asteraceae > Helianthus > Helianthus annuus. Next base: position 164,379,053 of record NC_035440.2, on the reverse strand, counting down.
GTTATGGTTGCGAGTCGCAACTACGGTTTCGACTAATCACGTCATGGTTGCGAGTCGCAACCTCATGGTTGCGAGTGATGACATTCTGGTTGCGAGTAGCAACCTCATGATTGCGACTAATGACGTTATGGTTGCGAGTAGCAACCTCATGGTTGCGAGTCATGACGTTATGGTTGCGAGTAGCAACCTCATGGTCTCGACTAATGACGTTATGGTTGCGAGTAGCAACCTCATGGTTGCGAGTAGTAACCTCGCTAACAGCTGTTAATTGTGATATCATAACCGAAAATTCGAAATCTAAGGGATTATGGGATATTATTTCCTGTTTTAAAGTGATCTAATTTTATCAATATATTTCGAAAATAATAACTGTTTATCTAATAACAGTTTCGAATAAAATTAAAAGATAAAATTAGATCAAATATGGAAAAAAACACCCATTAATCCTAAATCATTCCAAATCATAACAGAATTTTTTCGAATTTTCACATGAACATGATGAACCCTAATCATAAAAAATAAAATTCTGGAACCCGAAACCTGAATTTTAATAATTTTACTAAACAGATTTCGGCTAAAATTGTAATCCAGTTAATTCGGTGAACAAAACAATTAATCTTTTCATCGAAAATCAGAGATCTCGAGTCGCAACATGATGAACTCGAAATCGGCTGTTATGTTCATACGGTTTCAAAAAATTCCGTTTTCCAAGTTTCAATCCCAGAATTATGGATACGAAAACAGAACTGACTAATCAACATATGCTCTGATACCACATGTTGGTTCAGTTCTGTTTGTGCATGAAGGAAAACAGTATAAATCATACCTGTCACCGCAGACAGTGCAGAAGAGAATCCAGTGAGGGAGTTCGACATGCCTGTCATCTTGATCTGGTTCCTCCTTAGGGTGCTGACTGATGATGGTGACTTAGAAAACCGAAAAGGGTATCGGTTTAGGAGAGGAGGTTTCGTGATGATGTTATGGCTTATGGGGTGTGAATTGTGAAACTGAGTAACCCTTAAACCTCCACCTTATTCTCCTTATATAAGCACCCAGGAGGAAACCTAATTAGTTACTAAGGGTAATATGGTCCATCAACAATTACCAACTAATTAAATAATAGGTTCTAATATATTTTGATCTCTATAATGTGAATGATTAAGATGGCTATAGATTAAATATTAAACATAATAATATTTAATCTTACACAACTGTCCCGATAAAGAACAATATATCGTGTAACGCCATCATTGCTGGTTTTGTAAATTTGGGAAATGGCGACGAAGCCCTTAATTTGTTTATGGAGATGAGGCAGGCGGGTATTAATATCGACTTCTTTACAATTGCAAGCATTTTAAAAGTTATAGGAGTTATGTCGCGTCTTGAAGAGGGTACACAAATTTATGCTCTTATTATTAAGTCGGCTCATGATTCGAGTATGAACATAGAAAACGGGCTTATTTCAATGTATGCAAGATGTGGTAAAATTAACGAAGCAAAATGTATATTCTCGTCAATGGTTGACCATGATACGATATCCTGGAATTCACTTCTATCAGGATATGCTCAACACGGGTATGCTAAAGAAGCTATTGAAACGTTTGACCAAATGACAGCGAACAAAGTCAAAGTCAAACCCGACTTGACCTCGTTTCTTATAGTAATTTCTGCTTGTAGTCATGTAGGATGGCTAGATAAGGGGCTAGAATGTTTCGAGTTAATGAAAAACGAAAGTTCTCTTGAGCCATTGAAAGCCGAACATTATGCTTGCGTTGTGGATCTTTATGCTAGAGCTGGTTATCTAAATGAAGCAGAAGAGTTTATTAATGGCATGCCGATAGAAGGGGGACCCGAAGTTTATCGAGCTCTGTTAAGCGGCTGTAGACTTCATGAAAATAAGGAAATTGGTGTCCGTTTGGCAAGAAAATTTGTGGGTCATTTTCCTGATGAACCTGCAGCTTACGTGCTGTTATCATATATTTTGGCCACTGATGGTTACCGCGATGATTCTTGTGGAGTACATAATCTCATGTGTGGTAAAGGAATTCGGAAAAAACCAGGCTGTAGCTGGATATAACTTGGTGACGTGTCAAAAGAGATACACTCGGGTTTCATAAACAACGTATAAAATCATGCTTACACACATGAATATTGTCTATGCATGCCTGCAGGTGTTTTTCGCCGTCTTCTTTTTTTAGTTAAAAACGTCAACCTTGTTAAGCTAAAATATGCTTGTAAGTTCATATATTGTTTCCAAAATGAATATCAACCAATAACTGACTTTTGTTGAACTCCTTTAATGTGACTATTCATGTCTCATATACATTATTTTGCTTATGATCCATTATTTTGGAGCCGAGCAGGGTCTCTCTGGAAGCAGCCTCTCTATCCCTAGGGGTAGAGGTAAGGTGTGCCTACATCCCACTCTTCCCAGACCCTACAAATAGCAAAACAAATAGCTTTGCTATTTGTGGGATTTTACTGGGTATGATTGATTGATTGATCCATTCCACAATGTAGTTTGTAATTTAGTCATAGTATTAGAAAGCGCACAATGTTATCATGTAACATTGGAGAAACATTGGAGCTGGATATGGGCAAAAAGCATTTATTCAAATTATAGGGGTGAAACATGTATTTTTTTAGATGTATCCATTTAGGGTTATAACCACAAATTAATGCAGATGTGGTGAGAAAGAAAACTTACTACATGTCCATGATCGAAGATGGAAGAGAGTGATCATAGGCGAAGAATGCTTCAGAATGATGCTATGCATATGTTGAATGAAAATGATAAGGTGAGTGCCAAATTCTTGCAGATAATTAGGTGAATGCACATATAATGTATATATGTGTGGGCGCTCGGGGGGCAAAACTGAAATGGTACTAACTTTAACGTTATTTTACTAATCTCGTGAAAATAACGTTAAAAGCGGCGGATGGTTAATCATGCATCATGTGGTGACGTTGATAGCTGAAAGACACGGGGGTACATGCATCAATCAGTCTCTGTCCCGATTGTTTGAGTGTTATGTGTCTTAGGTCCAAGGCTTGATACAAAACTACAATTGAGCCGTGGGTCTCACTGGAAGCAGCCTCTTGATTCCTACATGGTAGAGGTAAGGTTGTCTACATCTACCCTCCTCAGACCCTAACTTAGCTTTGCTATTGGTAGGATTTACTGTGTATGATGATGATAACGATGAATTAGGTGAATGCAAATGTTGTGACTTCTCGGAATTTGAGCATAATGGAAATTGTTTGTGAGGACTGAGGAGGGGGATATACTCATATTGAACCTACAAAGAGATCAGAATTTTTTAAAAGGTAACACTTGCAAGTTATTTTTCTTTAAGGCGTTCTATATTATCTTTCAAAGCGGTTTGTGAACCGCAACTAAAGTTATTTTTTACAGTGTATCCACTTAAAGCAATTCAATAATTGCTTTAATAACTCAGTTTAACCGTTTTATAAAACCATTTTTTGTACTAGTGGTGGGAAAGGTTGATGTCTTTGACACAAATAAATACCTGGGTGGTGTTTGTTAGTGCATTTTTTGTATGTCCGTAAGCAACGAATAGACTTAGTGTAGTCGTGTGTGCTGAATAGGTGAATAGTATAATTGTAAGCAAATGATCTTAAGCCAAGTGTTTAAGGTGTGGAGCAAGATCATTTAAAGTCAAAATGATCTTGCCACATTTAAATAGATTGATTATTTGCATTTCTCATTTAACTTTCATTGTTAGATCCTTAGAGTGGACGGGGCGCCCCGTGGTAGAAATTTCTTCACGCGTTGAATGGCGTGATACACCACCGCCGCTACCATTCACCACGCGTGGATGTGGCAACGGGTGGTGGTCTTCACGCGTGGAAAATGATTGTGACCGTTTGGTTTTTGAACGTTGTAACTTTGTATACGTTAGTTTTTTGACCGTTTGAGATTAAAAAAATAAACCTTAAACACTATATATATATATATATATATATATATATATAGGGTAGGGTTCCAGCGTGAACCTAATCCCATGCGTGAACTGCGTGAACAAATCTGGACCATTGATTTCCTTTTTAGTTGTTAAGGGTATGATTGTAATTATATAAAAATTAGATTTAAATCATTATTTTAATAATTGAATTAAGTTACATCTTTCCTATTTTAAATTCATTATCCACATTATCTTTTATTTCATTTTTATTTTTTAGATTTCACCACCAGAATTCGGATTATGATTTTTAAGATTCACGTAACCTTCATATTTCAATGGTATACACATGTGTACTTTGATATGAATTGAACAGTAGACATGTGTACTCAGCATGGTACAAATGTGTAATTAGCTAAATAATACATACATATAAACAAAACTTGTAAACCTATTTTATATTAAGCAAATAACAATTTTCATAATGTTTGCCAAACCAAAAAAAAACATACAATTACAAGTTCCAGTTTCGTGAAAACAATAAACGCAACATAATCGGAAAAATAAAAAAGACATAGTCTTTTACAACTATTCGGCGCGTTGTATGCTGAATCATCCTTATCGACCAAGCAGACAAACATACGTGAATCATCCTTATCGACCTCATACGTGAATCGTCCTTATCGACCTTCCATCTCCACGTTCCTCGTTTACGACGTCTCCTATAATAACACAACAAAATCAGCAGTTAGTACTTTGCATAATTCACAAGTGTGCATCAACAACTTTACACATTCAATACACAAAAAAAATATGAGATATCACAAAAACAGACGCTATACACATGTGTACATCGCATTAAAAACATAGCAAAACCATAATACACATGTGTACAGCGCCTTAAAAACAGAGCAAAATCAGAATACACATGTGTACAGCGCCTTAAAACCAGAGCAAAAATCAGAATACACATGTGTACAGCGCCTTAAAAACAAGCAAAAATCAGAATACACATGTGTACATCGCCTTTAGATTTCAACATTCGTGTATCCAACCTAGCGCACATCAATCAACTCCCCCTAGGGCACAAAAAACTACAAAATAAACGAACAAATAACCTGCAAAATCGAGAACTACGTTTCAAAAACCGAATACTAATCAGACTGTTTCTCATACTTAAAACTCGAAGCATACGAACCTAGTAGATCTTCATCTTCCTTGCATTTACAGTAATCACTAATAATCATTTCACACATAATTTACAAAACACAATATTACACTCCATAATTTATCAAAACAATACCAATTACACGAATTTAAACAAGTAAAACCTAACGGGCGTCAATTATATCCAAATAGAGCACAAAAACACAACATTACACTCCATAATCAATCAAAACAATACCAATTACACAAACTCAAACAAGTTAAACCTCACGCACGTCAATCAAAACAACATCGATTACACAGATTCAAACTAGTTAAACCTAACGTAAATTAATAAAATCCACCTAGGGCACAAAAACACAATATCACACTCCATAATCGATCAAAAACAGCATCGATTACACAAATTCGAACAAGTAAAACCTAACGCACGTCAATAAAATCCACCTAGGGCACAAAAAACAAAATAAACGAGCAAAAAACCTGCAAAATCGAGAACTCCTTTTCGATAACCGAATACTGATCGGACTGTTTCTCCTTGAGGAACTTGAGAGCTTGAGTGCAGTGACGGAGTTGATCGGAGCTGATAGACGGCTTTGGTGGAAATCCGGTGGATGTATCGACGGAAGTTAGGGCGGAGGAAGTGGAGGATGAGGAAGAAGTTAGGGTTTTGGAAGCGGCGGAGGCGGAAGCAGCCACCGCCGATTTACGGCTCCGACTGCGGGAGGAGGTTGCGTTGCCCGTGGTGGTGGCGGTTCCCAGTGGTTGAAGGTTAGAATGGTAATAATGGTGATGTAGCAACTCCTGAAATGGAATTGGTCTTGGCTGCTTTAAAGGGGTGGGTCACAGACGCCATTGGAGAGAATTTCGTACAAAAAAAAAATGGATTTGAAACTGATTATCTTCATCAAGATGGAGAGAGAGAGAACAAATTTACTGGATTTGAATTGATTAGATTTTAAATATGCAAAGAATTTATGTTCCTTTTTTGAATTATTTTGATTGTGTAATTACGGATATACCCTTATGTATTTAATTAAATGGAAAAAAATGACCAAATAATTACCATCATGCCATTGACTTAAAATCTCAAGATGATAAAAACCAAGGGCCCAGATCAGTTCACGCAGTTCACGCGTGGGATTTTGTTCACGTTTGAACCTAATCCTATATATATATATATATCACCTATTTTAATATTTTCAACCCACAAAAAAAACACCTACATTCTACATATTCCACCCACAAAAAACATAAATTTATACCACTTTCTTGGGTAAAAATGGAATTTCCTACGGATTCGTTTCCGATAAACACCGATAGCGATAGCGAAACGTCTTCCGACAATGAGACGCTTGAATTTTTCAAGAAGGTGTATAACGAACTTGAAGGTTCGAGCCGCCCAAAGAAGAAAATGGTGGATCGTGATCGTATACATGCCAACGAAGTGTTATTACATACTATAAATTTGCAACAACTTTATGCATAGAAGGGTTGTACTTAATGCTTAGGGAGGTTTTCAAAAAATATTTGATATTAACTATTTTAATTTTGACTTTTAGCCCATAAGTTTTCATCTTTTCCAATTTAACCTCACAACCTTTTTACTTTCAACTTTGGTCCCTATATTTTTTTCATATTTCGTAAATCTTTTGTTTCACGTTTCATTCAAAATTTTACGAGTTAACATGACAAAACATGCATGTGTGGTTTAACATTTTTACGTTTTGTTTTATGTTTCGTTTTAATTTTTGTGAGTTAACATGGTGCAACGTGCGTGTGTAGGTTAACGTTTTTACGTCGTCTTTTTTTTCTTGAATGTTAAAACTTAAAAGTAAATGTAATAATAAATTATTATAATATTAAAATAATAAAGGATGAAAAATCTGTATATTAATATAAATTTAAAAGCAGTCTTTATGGTCCTTCGTCAACTTTATATAAATATATAAATATATATGTATAAGGGAGGATTTAAATGAGAACACTAAATATTGTGAGAACCGTGAGAACGAAAAAAAAACCATGAGAACTTGGTCAAAAACAATTCAAATTCAAAATTTCTTTTTACACTTATCATTATTATCCGAATACAATGTTAGAAATTAAATTTACACGTTTAAATTTACGTGAATTCGTAAATAAAGAAAATTTACACATATGTAAGTTTGTCATTTACACATGTGTAAATTTGTTATATTTACACATGTGTAAAAAAATCTAATATGAGTGATTTTAAGAGGAGAAATGAATTATTTGATGTTGTAAATTCTTTTTTTGATGTTGTATTTTAATTTCAATGAGAATTGTATTAAAAAAAAGGTTTTGATTGGTGTTCTCATTCGTTCTCACGGTTCTCGCAATATTTAGTGTTCTCAAGATAACCCTCCCCTATATATATATATATATATATATATATATAGAGAGAGAGAGAGAGACCGGTTAACGTACAATACGGCTTAACGTACATCACGTACGATAGATAATTACGCACGTTCATTTGAAAATCACGCACGTTATAAACTAAAAAAACTCAAATCATGCATGTTGGAAAACATTAATCACGCATGATGAAAACATTAATAACGCACGTTATACACATAATCACTCACGTTGTCGTATGTGATGTACGTTAAGCCGTATTGTATTTTACACTTTTCCTATATATATATATATATATATATATATATAATTGTATTATCTTAAGTTAGCTAACTAATTAAAGTTGTAACTCATTTTTAAAATATACTCTTTCAAAACTGTTAGTGCATACATCTGTCGACTTCGTCTTGTATCGAGTCTTGTATTAGATATGATAGATCAAGGCACGTTGTTCGAGAAAATATAGATTTAAGGTTGTTTTGTATGTGATTCCGCTTGAGAAGCTTATTCCGCTTGAAATGACAACTGTCATTTTCAAGCGGAATCAACAACTTCTTATTTCGCTTGAACTGGTTCTGTTTCTTTCAAGCGGAATCATGAAGGCTATAAATAGGGTTCCAAGCGAAATCATTGGAAGGAATTGTGAACTTGGATACCGAGGTGCTGCCGGTTTTCCTTTTGCGTGTAATCTGTTATATATCAATCAGAAGTGTGTTTAAAGTGGATTGCTAGTTGAAGGATTATTTTGTGGAGAATCCAATCTACTATGCCGAAACGTTTAGCGATCGGTTTCGTTTACCAAAAGATTTATTTTTAAAGATTGTTGGAGACATCGAAGCAAGCGAAGAATGGTTTCAAGAACGTTACGACGGGAGGGGTAAACGAAGTTTCACGCTGATACAAAAATGCACATCCGCCATTCGCCAACTAGCGACAGGTAACCCTTCCCGATCAATATGATGAATACTTAGCTATGTCAGATAGAACTTCATCACGTGAATGTTGGCAATTCTTTTGTAACGCGATCATTAAATTGTATGCCAAAGAGTTTCTACGTAAACCAACGAGACACGGCATCGCACGTATTTACGCCGCGCATGAGGCTAGATGGCATTTTCCAGGGATGCTCGGTAGCATCGATTGTACACATATCGAATGGAGATATTTTCCAAGAGAGTTGCGAGGGGCGTATGTTAGGGGTGACGTCAAAAGATCAACCATCATACTTGAAGCGGTGACGTCGAATGATTTATGGTTTTGGAATTCATATTTTGGTGTTCCTGGTTCAAACAACGACATTTACAATTTATAATTATATTGTTTTAATGAAATGAAATTTATAATTTATAATTTATAATTTTATTGTTTTATTGTTAATTTCTAATTTAAAAAAAAATAAAAAAAACCATCAGTAGTGATGGACATTTCCACTAAAATCCATCACTAGTGATGGAATGTTGTGAGTGATGGAATTCCATCACTAGTGGAGCGCCCCTACCCCCTTATAGAGAGAGAAAGCGTGTGAGAGAGAGAGAGAGTGTGTGATGGTGATCTCCCAGTGTGAGTGGTGTAAACTCTTTCGGTATAGTAAATCTGTATCGGTCCGTTCGTCTCATTTATTTACCGAATTTATTGTTTATCTACCGAATTCAACCGAATCAATCTGAAAGATGCACACTCAGTGTAGAAGGACAGAGGACTTATCATGATGCCTGCGGGCCAATTTACGATGTCTCTGTCACTGCCGTTCATCTAGCAGGCCATGTGGATTGGACAGGGTCTTCTTCAGCTAATGAGACCTCGATCCCGAAGCCTTCGAAGTATCTTTTTGATAGGCGCCTCTATTTGTATGGGGAATTAGCTTCCATAGATCTCGCCCAATCTCCCTCTCCTTCCCCCGCCTCCTTTCGACCCGCGGGAGTATACAATGACAACTTCCAGACACTCATGCCCGATCGTGAGATTGCCTGTTGGACGTCTAATGGCACTTTACTCCAACCCGAGCTATGCAACAACGAGGGCACCCTTGATCCTTGCTGGATGTGCTTGACGATCCCCCATAATACGCTCACTTGGGGACTGCTTACTCCACCTGTTCCAAGAGTGTCCACTAGTTAAACCGCGTCCAGTAAACTCCTTGTTAAGCATTTTATCTAACATCTTGGGTGCACAATTAACTTCTATGGATTGTGAATAACATTGTAACCCAAAACCTTCCTTATTATGAATGACAGCATAACTATTATCTAATCGAAAAATAGAATCACCTACATCCAACTTTTTCGTTTTCTTGAATATTTGACCTGTTCGAATGGTTATGGTTGCATAATCTTCAGAAATCTCTTCAGAGTGTTTGACCTCTTCGAATAGTTAGACTTACAACCCTCACATTATGCTATTATTACAGTTGACCCTCTGCGACTTATTTGATATCTAACAAAAAATAAATTCTCAAATGTACTAAACTTGATCTTGTGAGGATATATGCGCGCACACGTGGACCAAGAGTAGATGCTTGGTTTTAAAAAGCGTCATGCGTTTTGGTCCCAACTTCCGACGTGCACACATGACACATGCAAAGTGTTGTTAAAAATAGTTATACGTAACAATTGTCATATTGTTAATACTTAAAATAACACACTTATAAAACATATTTAGTCTTAAACATAGAAACACACTTATAAGTTACGACACACATAAAAGTTAAAACATACTTAGAGCACCCCCTAACGGGTGGTCCGTTGGGGTGGTCTACTCAAGCAAACCAAGGAGGGTGGTCCAAAACCATTGGAGGAGGGTGGTCCGGTGAGAGGGAGTCTGGTGGAGCAGACCGGTTTGGTTTGGAAGGAGTGGGGACCACCCACTTTTTTATGTTTTTTTTTTTTGTTTTTTAGTGTAAAAGTGGGTAAAAAGTGGGGTTTGGAGTGCCGGTGGTGGTTTAGAATGATGTACATTGCTGACTAGACGGTGTGTTGGATGGACCACCCCCAACCGTTCTGGAAGCTCTTATAGCACACTTATACAATATAATTGGTCTTAAACATGAAAACACATATATAATATATAATACACTTATAAAAACATACTTAAGCCTCGAATATAAAAGATGTTACAACAACCTTAAAAAGTCTACCCAGTGAATGTTGCGCGCATCAGGCCACACCACCCCCGCATCATGAGATTGCAGCGCATTATGCACTCCTGTTGTGCGCATAATAAAACCAAGAGTAGATTAAAGTTCCTATGTGGATCGATCGTACGGACACTAAAGCCAATATTACCAAGGGGGGCTGCACTAAATTTATGATATTACAAACATTATCTTAGGATTAATCCATATTTCCATGAAGTTTGTCACATTTCTTCAATTGGTCAAAAGGGTTTTACAAAAGTAATTACAAATGACCCTCTGAGAGCCCCAAATGGCATGAGCATAGACTGATTGCCATTTTCACATGCTTATATTACACAAAGTATGTTAAGGCAGCAATTGTTGGTGAGCAAAATGTCTTTCGGGTCTGTCTTGACCCAGCTTACCCGTTACCCATGGCATTATAGCCTAGTGGTATCTTGGTGGTGGGATAAGGCTTATGACCATTAGGTCATGGGTTCGATTCCCACAAAAGGGGTTTTTCCCAAATTTATTAGGTTTCCTCCTGAATTGGTGTATTGGCATTATTGCCTAGTGGAGATGGATATGATCGGGTGGTTCTGCTGGTGGCACGATGATACTCCAGTGGTCCGTCAGTGATCTAAATTTACCGTTCAAAAAAAAAAAAAAAAAAGGTTACCCGTTACACAACCCGCTTGATACCACAAGTTGACCAAAGCTTAGGTATTCACAGCAAGTTCCCGTTTTTAGCGATCACCAACTAATGACTTACGAACGAATCAACTTTACACGTACAATCGCCCCGTTTACCATTTGGGTATTAAAACAGGCAATTTGTTGTAATGTGACAAGCTTTGCACAGAGAAATATAGAAAAATACCTTCTTCCTATATTCTTACACTTAATCTGCATTTGCAGATAAATAATTGATTATCAATAAACTTACAACATTAAATAATCTGAATATTCTCACTTTGTATATAAAAAATCACAACCCTAACTCTCTTTTCAACTGAGCAAGTGCAGCTTCAATTTCATCTATGTTGTCTTCAATACTGCTTCCTTTACTACCTTCATTTCCGTTTCTACCCTTACCTGAAGCCGCAGGTTCTTCATACCTACTCTTTGTTTCATCTTCCGTACCCGTTATATTCAGCTCCTTTTCAAGAAACTCGACGAACTCTTCCCCGATTTCCTATCAATTGCAAGAAATTTAGTAACTTTATGAAACCCGTTATTCGTTACGTCAATTTAAACAAAATCTTACAGCTAATTCCTCCCATAAGCTCTTTGGTTTTGCTTGTGAAGGAGCACTTGCCTCCCAGTTTCTATATTCTTCTTGCAGATCTTTGAAAAAGTCCCCTGTAACAAACAAATTTAGATTCCAAGAACATGACAACATAGATTTTAGAGTAAATTACAAAAATCGTCCTTTATGTATGTCACTTATTGCAAACTGTATCCTTTGTCTTCAATAATTACAGAAAACGTACTCGATGTTTGCAAACCCTTGCAAGTTATGTCCTTTAGCCCTAACTCAGTTAATTTTTGTGGTTAAATCTGACCAAATGGACCCCGCATGATGGTATTTTTGTGATTAAATCTGACCAAATGGACCCCACATGAGAATAAAATGACCAAAATACCCTCATGTGGGGTCCATTTGGTCAGATTTAACCACGAAAAATTAACTGAGTTAGGGCTAAAGGACATAACTTGCAAGGGTTTGCAAACATCGAGTACGTTTTCTGTAATTATTGAAGACAAAGGACACGGTTTGCAATAAGTGATATACATAAAGGACGACTTTTGTAATTTACTCTAGATTTTATTTTGAAGACGATGTTTTTTTTTGCCGAAAATGGTAAAACTTAGTATTTTTACTATATTTGTGAAAAAAGATGTGTATATCTACCTAATGATATTTGGACATCCCTCAAAAAATTACCTGCAGTTCAAAGTGGTCAAGGCATGAGGACATGAAACTTAAAGCTTGATTCGACGGTTTTTAAGTTTCCACTCATTCATTATGTGAGTGACGCCCGACGTTGCTCTTCTTAACAGAATTCGGGACCCACAAAACGAAATGAAAGGAAGTGCATGTTTTACATGGGGGAGATCAGTTGAGAGAATTATTTTACTCGTGGTTTTGTAGAGGTCGCGCAAAAAGGAATACGTGTAGATACAGATAAGAAAACATGAAAAAATTAATAAGCGTGTGCAATTTACCAAAACCGTAAAACTCATCGGCTTCAGCAGAAGGCTTGTAGTTGTATGTTTGAGATGCGCGATTTCCAGAGTCGTATTTCTTCCTTGAATCAGAGTTGAGCACTGTGTTGTATGCGTGTTTTATCCTCAGAAATTTCTCTTGAGCATCAGCCTGTGTTTCAAGAGTTCAATAACGATTTGTCAAACATTTGTAATGGCAATAAATCTGATTTTGTTCTTGATCCACCACTGAGACAGTGTGAGCCAAGTTTATTACTCTGGATAAAGCATATGGTTATTTTAGCTGCAACTATCTTAAATCTTTATAACTCTTACTCACAAAGTGCTGCTAACTATGACATTAAGATAATCAGTGGCGGAGCTTGACCAAAAGTTTTGAGAGGGCGTAAAGTGATGGGACCCAAAAAAAATTTTCCTATCGTTATGTTTTGGGTCGGGTCGGGTTGGCTATTCGATTCAAGTCGGGTCAAATAATAATAGTTCCAAATAAAACAAAGTGTATGTTTACCAAACTACCCATCATTTATATACAAAGTTTATAAATATTTAGGATATACAATTTAGGAAAAATAATCGGGGGGCGATCCTATATAATTTTAAAATTTTTGGATGAAAAATCGGAACTTATACACTTCTAACCGAAACATTGGGGTGGGCGGGTGCACCCCCGGGCACCCACAATACTTCGCCACTGAAGATAATGGCATACTTTAAGCATCTTAAATCTTTTTTCCCTACTTAGCTCAGCCTATCCCTCGATACAACAATTTGAAACGGCTTGCAGCACAACACAAGATTATGTAAACAAGGATGATTTGTATTGCTTTGAGAACACTTTATAAACAAGGTGTTTATGAGGCAGTTGTTGGGTACTTTAGTGTTACTTTGGTAAAGTGGCAATGAGACAGGTATTGTCGTATCGGTAATCACAGTCCCATATCCTGCCCAATACTCGTCGGTATTTACCACTCGGGTTTGGTGTACCCCTAACTAAGTCTTTATCTAGAACTATATATACATTATTCTACACTTGTCCAAGATCTTTCCACGAATCTTCCATACCTTTAATCAATTGGCATGATATAATATTTATGTGTGTATAACCAATCAATCACATATACAGAACATAGACAAACCCACAGAAAATTCTCATGAATTACTTGTACACAACCACTATGCATAGATAAACAAGCCCAAAGTCAACAACTAAAGAAAGTAATACACACCTCTTTATTGACATCAGGATGATACTTCAAAGCAAGTTTCCTATAAGCCCTTTTGATCTCAGCAGGAGTAGCAGAAGGAGAAACTCCCAAAACTTGATAAGGAGACTCTCTGTTACTGCTAGCTCTGACAAGGGTTTTATAGTAATTTCCGCCTTTTCTTCCATTCAGATTTCTGTACAAGGGGAAAGACGGGAAATGAAGAAAGTTGGAAGTGAGACGGCCGCCATAGCCAAACCTGCAAATGGGTATGGAAAAAAATGGTTGATTTTGCAAGAAAAGTTTACAAGTGAAAATCAAAGGGTTGGAATTTGGGGAGAAAGATGAGGAGAGTGCATGGGGGGTATTCATCAAGTCATAACCGTGTGGAGATCGCCGGATAAAATGGAGGGGTTTATTGTATGGTTTGGGTTAAATTGGGGTTGGATATTGTTCTTCAAGAGCATTCACGGTCCATCCCCAAATTCCCAAATTCTGTTAAAAGGTTTTTTTTATATTTTGAAGAGTGATTTTAGGTGTTTGCGAGTGGAGGATAGAGAAAATGTTACTGTTTATCTGTTAATTTGATGAGACATGTTCAGTCTCTATAATTTTTTAATATATTTTGAAGGTGATTGTGAGTAGAGGAGAGAGAAAAGATGTTGATAAAAGTATAAAAAAATATCATTTAATTGAAAAAGAGAGAAAATTTAGTTGTTTTTAGTGAAATTATAGGGTAAAAAAGATGGAAGAGATGTGAATGCTCTAACCGAAGACAAAACCTGTATTGGTCGTGACAATTAACAAAAATCTATTATGTATATTAAAACAATACATTTTGGTGCCACTTGGCATCTTCTTAAACCACTTATTGCCACATGTCCTCCTATTAACCCTTATTGAAAGAATTTGAGCGGGATAGTACCACGCCATTCGTCCGCTCTTTTTGCTCACACGAAATTGATCAGAGAGAGAGAGATTGATACGTTTCATCATCAATCAATTCACTAGACTTTCCATTTTGGTTAAACCCTTCCTTTTCAATCTGTGCGAAGACAATGGATCAAGCATTCAAGATCACGGTTAGGCTCTTCTTCTCTGTAGTTTTTCTTCTTCTTCTTCTTCTTCAGATTTTGATTCTAAGTTCAATTTCCAAATCTGAAATTAGGGTTTATATTGTTTAAATAGTGTCGATTTGTTAATGTTTTATTTGTCATTTTATATGGCCAAATCTGCTCTGGTGTGGTGGATTCACAGTGGTTCTGCGGCGGCGGCGGCGCCATCACGGTGATACTGCTCTGGTGTGTGTTTCATCCACCGTCGGTAACCTGTAGACGGTGAACACGGTTGTTGGTAATCTCTTCTTTTCTCTCTGATTTTTTTCCGATCCATCACCAAAACCCTTTCTCTCTCTAAAATTTTGTTCCGATCTCATCTGTTTCTATCTATTATTGTTGGTGGTAGTGATGGTGGTTTATGGTCTCTGGTCCTCGGTGTTAGCAACGACGGCTAGGGTTTTTAAGCTAGATATGAACGACGTTTGTTCCAGTTAGGGTTCCGACGATCGACAACTTGTGGGTTGCTGAGATGACAGAGATGGTGGTTGGAGCTATATCAGCTAGGGTTTCCGGCAAAGAAGGTAAGGACCAACATCTCACTCTTCTGATTCCTATTTCATTTCCTAGATGTTATTTGTATATATATTGTTTGTTTCATATTATTCGATCGATCGCCGTAGTATTTGTGCATATGAAACCCTAACTTAGGTTTTGACTTTGTTGTGATTCAGGAAACGCAGCGGTTACTCAGCGAACCAGGTGAAGTTGTTTTTCTTTTTGTAATTTTTTTGTGTGTATGTTTATTTGAAGCGAGTGAATTTTTGTGATCAAGCGGGTCCGATTTTGTGATCATATTTAACTCATTTTCTATTTATGAACTTTCTTAAAAGGTTTGGCCTTTAATAAGACATGACCCGTGTCAACTTGAACTGACTCTAGGCTTAGACCATATCGACGACACTTGATCAATGGTGAATATGAGCTGGCAAATAAAGAGAAACTAAGACTTGAGCAGTTACAAAGGCAGGTATGGTTTTAGTTTTTTGAAGTTAGGGGTGTGTATAACGTTGTCCAAATCGTTAAAACCTAGCTGGACCAAACTAGGACCGTTTATGCATGGTATGTTTCTTGCTTTCTTAGTTCATGGCATGATAAAGATTCCATTTTTAATATTTGTTTTTATTTCGATGAAATGACCCGTTAGGCGAGGAGTGAGGTCTAGCATGCAACAACACATGATCTAGCAACTACTTCAAGATATGAGTAATGGTGGCGGTGGGCAGAATCCTTCGGTTTCTGGGCAGAGTCCTGCTAACAGGAATATGGGTCAGGATGGTTTGAGACATGGGATTTCAAAGGCTCACTTTGCACGCTTAGAGGAAATGTTAACTGATCAGTTATCCACTTTGCACTCTTACATATCCATTTATGTTAAAAAGACAAAAGTGTAAAAGTCATATGTTTCTTTATTTAGGATGAAGGCACGGGGCTCTTTTCAAATGCAAAGAGTTTGGTCTCTCAAAGAATGAAGTGATGAAACATCATCCTATCATAGATGCCAGCTCATCAAATTCAGGTGTGTACGTATTGTTTTTAGACATTACCAACAGTTGATTCCAGTGATTAAGGATAATTACATGTTCAATTGATCTTTATGTAGTTGATTTAACCAGTTCTTTGTTGTTCATACTTCATATATTTTCCAATGATGAATATTGAATCCGTACATTCATAGTAATCTGATGTGCACTTTATTTGACTTTAGTTGCATTTAAAGCCTCTAAATTGGTGTATTTACTGTCTAATCAGGTAGCTTTAGGGCAGGTAAAAAGGGTTGGGTCAGATTATTCAGCCCTTTTTTCATTTTGTAGTATCTGTCTGTTCTTGCCTTTAAATATGGCAGTTTGCTTTACTCACTTATTAGTGTTTGCTTACTATTTGTCATCATATGGGCTATCCACTTTGAAGCCTTCTTAGCCAAGGGTCACAACTCACGATTAATAATAGTTAGATAGTTGTTGTAGCTTTGTTCATTCGTTTAATCTTAGTGATTTTGGCACAGGTATTAGATGCAACTGATGACAAATCTTGAGGGTCCACATGATACCGCATTAACAGAAATTGCTTAGGCAACTAAAAAATGTAAATATTTATTTCGTTCATGTATAAAAAAAATTCTACAAGTATCTTACGAAACTATATTACTTTAGGTTCAATATTTGTCAAGAATATGGTTGCTTTTATAGTAAAGGTGGCTAGGCGTATTCTGTCCCGAGGCGAATTAACAGAGGTGCAGTCCAGAACTTGGTTGCTTCTATTAGCAGCCTTACTTTGTCTGCGGCTAAGGACAAATGGGTTTGGGCTTCAGCAATTTTCACCATCAAAAGTATCAAAGCGGCAATTGAAGATAATATGCAGTTCCCTCCTCACTATAATTTTTTCTGGAATGCTTGGGTTTCGAATAAGGTAGCGTTTGTGGCTTGGAGAGCGGTTTTGCAAAGGCTGCTAACTGTAGACGCCCTAATTAGAAGGAATGTTTCGGTTCAGAATTCAGTGTGTCGGCTATGCAGTGAAGCTTCGGAATCAGTGGATCATATCTTTATATCTTGCCACTTCTCCCAAACGGTTTGGCAAGTAGTGTCCCAGTGGTACCGTATCCCTCTCATAGTACCTTCCCAGGTAATGGATATTCTAGATCTTCACACTCACTTAGGTCTTCTTCCATCATGGGGTAAAAAGGCTTTACATGGGGTGATTTTAACGGTTTTTTTGGAGCATTTGGCGAACCCGGAATGAAGCTGTGTTTCTGTTTCTAAGGCGATCGAGGACACGAGAACTACCAGTTTCTTACCAGTTTCATAAATCGCTGATCTGGGAACAATGTAAGAGGTTTAATGTTGTAGTTGGGTAGTGTTTATTTTCTGTTTCAGTTTCCTTTCTGTTGCTTTTCTTTTTTCTGTTGTTTCAGCGGGTTGTAAGTTGTTCGAACTTGCTTCTTGCTGGTTAGCGTTTGATTAATATATGCGGTTTTGTTGGTCGTTTAAAAAAATCTTTATAAACCTGATATCGTCAGTTTCCCAGTTTACTCTACATGTAGATTTCCATATAGGCATCACATTTTAAAAAATGAAAAAATTCATAAAATTTTAGAGTTGAAAACCTTTTGTTTGACCTTGAAAGTCAACTTTAAGTTGTGTATATGTCGTATGGAATGGATGGAGTATAGATTAGGGGAGTTTTTCGATTGGTCTTAATTCTTAAAACTAACTACTTATATATCCACAGGTTTTGGAATTTAAAAGTACTTATCTGTCCATTGCTTTTGGAATAAGCTACTTTAAATTTTCACTCGCTATACAACTTGAATAAACAACCCCAAATACTCTCATATCCACTTATTAGTGTATCGAAGCCCAATGAGCACAGTTTTAATAAGCAATCTCGAACACCCCATCTCCAGTTGCTTAAAGCAATCTTATTGACAGTCGCACATATATACCTAGAATGTAGTTTATAAAGACAAATGTAGTTTATAAAGAAGTAAATTTAGTAATTTGTGATTTTCATGTAATCATTTATCTATAATATTTAGTTCAATATAATTTTTATACGTTTATATTGAAAGGTTGTTTCATTACAAAGTTCATTCCAATGATTCGCAAGCGCTTATTTGGGATTTGAGTTCTATGGGGCAGCCGGTTGAAGGGGGGTTGGATCCGATTTTGGCGTGTAATGCGGGTGCTGAGATTGAACAGTTGCAGTGGTCGTCTTCGCAATCGGATTTGGTTGCCATTGCTTTTGCGTCGAAGCTGCAGGATTCTGAGGGTATGATTCTGTTAAAATGTTGGTCTTTTTTGTAATTGTGTTTGGTTGGTTGCATTGATTTTAGGTTGACTTGTAGCCTATATAGATTTGATTTTAGGTTGACTTGTCGCCTATATAGATATGGGAATATTTGCTTCTTACCCATTTAAATGCTTTTAGTTTTTTAGTTGTGATTGTTCAAGAACTAAGCACCTGTGCATAGTGATGGTCGAATAAAATGTCTTATGTATCACATATAGGTGTTTTAGGGGCGGCAATTCTTGACACGACCCACAAACCCGACATGAAAGAAACAGGTTTGGGTCAACCTAACACAACCCGTTTTAAAAAAACGTGTCGGGTTCGGGTTGACCCGTATTGAAAACAGGTCCGGGTTTGGGTTGACCCGTTTAACTAATTAGAAAGAAGGTTTTATATTTTTGTTTTTTCCATTACATGTTTATATTATGCTTTGCAGGGGAGCTTGATTATATGTGTTCTGCTCAATATATGTTAAGGTCAAAATAGGTTCGGGTCAGTCAAAACGGGTTTTGCTCAAAATAGGTTCATGTCAATATGTGTTCTGCTCAATATACGTTAAGGTCAAAACTGGTTAAAAATGCTTTATTTAAAAAAATATATATCAAATAACCAAAGTTATAAAAAAATAATTAAAAAAATGAAATCTATCCGGGTTCTAAAAATTGCTATAAAATCATTTATATAATAACATCTCAATACCTATAAAAAATAAATCAAAACATATTTACCTAAGTGAGAAAAATCATATTTTTATACGTTTATATTGAAAAGTTCTTTCATTACAAAGCTCATCTCATTGCCAGTATATATTATATGTTTGTGTTAAGCCACCCGCGAAGCTCGCGGGATCTTAGGCTAGTATATATATAAAAAAGAGTTGAAACGGATTTGGAAATCAAATGAATATAGATGATACGGATTTGAAAATAAAAGATCATGAGATTCACCTACAATCATTATATTATACATCATAATTTAAGAAGATAATCATAAATAGTAGAGAAAGTGTAGCTTAGAGATACCAAAGTGTAGGAAAGGTGTTTATTATTAAGTGATGATGATTCTAGTCCCTTGATAGATAAAAGTGTAGATTTGTAAATAGGTTAAGAATGTGTTTGAGTTAGGTGGTTTAAAAAAAAAATAAGATATGGCATTTTTTCAATGATGATAGAGGATTCTAAACATGCATATAAACTATATAAGGATGTGTGTTTATAAACCATTTTGAAACAAACTGAAACATAATAAGGGTTTAAAGTTCGGTTTAAGAACTATAACTTAGAACCGAACATGTAAATGAAGCCAACAGTTTACCTTATTGGCAAATTGTATTTAAATAATCTCAGCTTTCTCAATTTGGCCGATAATAATCCAACTCAGTTATTGACTGATAATAATTTGAACTGGTCCACTTTTGGTCGATAATAATCTGCGTTAAATATAGCTTAACGGAGTTAATTTTTTTTTAATTACAAACTGATGTTTTAGGGCTTTTGATTAGAACGAGGATACGAGTTTATTGATATAAAATTTACCTTAAAATATGCCCCAAACGACGAAAATGGTGCTTCAATTCAGGTGTTTAAACTTTTAATTAACAAAAATCAAGTCATTTAAAGCTTTGTTTCGAGGTTAGTTTTACATAATCGACTCGTATCCTCGTTCTGATCAAAATCCATCAAACATCAGTTTGTAATTCGGAAAAAATCTTAACTCCGTTAAGCTATTTTTAACGGTGGACAATTATCGGCCAAAAGTGCACCTGTTCGGATTATTATCGGCCAATAACTGAGTTGGGATTATTATCGGCTAAATTGAGAAAGCTGGGATTATTGAAATCCAATTTGCCTTATTTTTATTACTAGGTTGGAAACATGTGTGTTACGCGGTTAAAATAGGAAATTATTAATATTTTTTTGCCGATGGGTTATTGGATTTTAATAATCCTAAGTTTCACCAGTCCGATAATAATCTCAACTTTAAAAATTCCCTCCAATAATCCTAACTTGTAAAAGTTTGGCCGCCATTGATCCTTTTTAAACATATAAGAATTTGGTCTTCTCAATAGATTCAATTACACCTAGAGATTCCTTAACTGATTTAAGTGCCGAAAAACGTTGAACCCCACACGCACGTTGCTGCGTGTTGACTCGCAAAATTTCTAACGAAACATAAAACTAAAAACTTGTGAATGATGAAAAGTATGGGGGACGAAAATTGAAAATAAAAAAATGTCGGGGTTAAATTGAAAGGTTGAAAAGATTTGGGTTAAAACTAAAAAAGTCAAAGGGGTTAAAATATAAAAATAAAAAACTGTAGATTAAAAGTGAAAAAGGCAAAAAAAAAATTGAAAAACTCCCGATACATATGTTACAACTACATAAAGCAACAAAATGTCACTAATTTATAGTTCGGAAATAATAATATTAAAAAATAATTTAACTAAATCTAGTTTAAATGAAAATAAAAACTTATGTATTGGATTGGTTCTACAAAGAAAAAAAATTCTTCTATATATATTATCAATAATTCAAAGTTTGATAAAAAGAAATTATTATCTTTATCTAAATTATACTTATTGCTTAATAGGAAAAAATGGAAAATAAGATGAGAAGGCACCAGAAATTAACACGTGTTAAAAAAAATTTCTTTTATTAGTACGAAAATAAAAATTTATATGTTCGCCTAGTTCTACAAAGAAAAAAAAACTTCTACTGTTTCCTATGGAGAAGGAGAAAATACAAATTATATATATTATTAAGAGTAAAATGCACGGATAGTCCCTGTGGTTTTGTAAAATAACACCTATAGTCCCCAACTTTTGGAAATTACACCGGTGCTCCCTGTGGTTTGACAATTTGTTACTCGGATAGTCCCTGGAGTGGATGAAGGTTAGTTTTCTCAGTTAAGTTAAATTAAGTGGACATGAAATGACAAATTTACCCTTAATAATAAAAAAACAAAAAAAATTAAATAGAAACTGATTAAGGCCACTCTTTTTATATTATTTTATTTCTAAAACCCCATCACCACACTTCATCTTCAACCTCTATCCACCATCACCCTCCACAATTACCACCACACAATCAATCTCCACAACCACCATAACTTCTAATTTAAAGTAGATGATGTCGTACACATATCTAGGGTTTGTGAAATCCGAATCGGATTACATCAAACACATTTATTTATTGTGAACTTTAGGTCGAATTTGTGCTATATAATGGCGACGCCATTGACTGGATTACATTACAGGGAGGTAGGCGGTGGTGGTGTGGCGGTGATGGCGTCCTGCGGCGGAGGAACGGTGAGCCAGATTGATCCATCTGGTAGTGGAAAACCGTCGAAGAAGTAGAGTTCGCCGGTGCATATCTTTTTGTACTTTCATAAAGCGATACGGTCGGAGCTCGATGCGCTGCATTAGTCCCCTATCTATTTTGCTACTAATGCTCATGTGGAAATTGAGCCGCTGCTGAAGCGCTATCATTTTCTTTAGTCAATTTAAAGCATCACTACAATGCTGAAGATGAGGTTTGTGTGCTAATTGTTTGAAATGGCGGACTGGAGATAAGGTTTATGTGCTAAATGTGTTGATTGATGAGGGTTATATTGAGGTGGGTTGGGTTGATGAAGATAAAGGATGGTTTGCCCCATTTGATTAAATAAATAATAAAAAGATATATATTTCTTTTAATGTTTAAGTTATTATATTTAATATTCTGGGTAGTTTTGTTATTTCACATCCATTTAACTGAGAAAACTAACCCCCATCCACTCCAGGGACTATCTGAGAAACAAACTGTCAAACCATAGGGAGCACCAGTGTAATTTCCAAAAGTTGGGGACTATATGTGTTATTTTACAAAACCACAGGGACTATCCGTGCATTTTACTCTATTATTAATAAATCAAAGTTTAATAAAAAAATTTTATCTTTATCTAAATTATTGTTTAACTAGGTTTTAACCGCGCACGCGTTACGCCGCGTTCAACCAAATCTTGGTTTGATAACATATACGTTTGTGCTTCAGTTACTTGTATATTACTACACACAACACAATCTTTGAAAAAAATAAATTATATCGGGTGTCGACTTGTATCAGGTCTGTTACTTACGGTACCAACACTGGATAAAGCAATCAATAGAGAAAAGTCAAATGCTCACGAAGGATATGGACACGTATAAAGTGGCTTTTGCTTTGTTTTGTATTGTCCACTTTTATAAGTCAAGACTTGCTACATCTGACTAACTACAGCAACATGATATACTATCTTCAACAACATTCATCAACTACTGTAGTAGTATTGTTTTTCTAATCATAACTTACATTCACTATTTATATATAAATAAGATAACTGAAAGCGTGTCACGCTTTAAGTGGGTTTACACCAAAACATTTAAAGCCCAAGATCATCAAAAGTAAACTCAATCTATCTCAACCAAGTAAAACCCAATAACCTCATGTAATAACTTAAGCTTATATTATATAGTATTGCAAATCGGGAATAAACCTGCAAATGAAGTTATACCAAAATTTAGAACTAAAAGACATATAAAAACGGAAAAATCATAACTCAAATCACAAATTAAACCTCGGAACACTTAAATCCGTTGTATCGGTTTCTGAGAAATAAAACCAAACAGTTGGTGTGCAGCGACCAAAATGTAAAACTGCATAATTATGAAAACGGAAAAAAATCGAAAACTTACATGAGTAGTCGAGCACAAAGGCGAGATGAAAACACGATTAAACACCTCCAAAAAGCATAGAAGAACGGCTCAATTTGTTAAGGTATCTAGAACATCAAGTAGAAGGAACAATGTTATAGTCTAAAGCGAGAGGCATATCTCAAGGAAATATCATATGCCTCAAAGATATCAAGTCAAAACAACAGTTACTGTCATATCAAGGAAATATCATATGCTACTTGCAGCACTTAGTTTCCTACATTACCAATTTTTGGAAACATTGTAATATAAGTAGCTTTGTAACTCCGTGAAACACGATAAAACTGACATTTTTAATGGAAAACACATGTACGATATGCTTCCTGCGGTATTTGGTTTTCTACATTTACTAAATTTTGGATGGGTTCTTACCTTACACCTATCCCCTGTGATTTCTCAACTTAAATGCCATCAAATTGAGCCCTAAACCCCAAATACGTTAGGGTTTAAGCACACATGCATAATACGGTATGAATTTTCAAGTTCCTAAATGAAATGCAGGCTCACATAAATACGTGTTCATCATCACAGCCCAACAATCCAATTTGTTCACACACCATTGTTTCTTAACGGTAACATAACATAGAAAGACACACAAAATCTACCGCTGAAAGATTTGAATTTTTCTTCTAGTAATCTCTCACAGGCATTTCGTTGAACAGTGTGCACACAATAATGACCAAATAATCCAAATGGACCCCTACTTTTCTTGGAGTTCAGTAATACCATAAAAAAAGTTACTACCAAATCATGTTTTGCATTTTCGAGTTCAAATTTATCTTTATCTTCTTTGTATTTGCATAAAGATTGAATAAATAATGGAATACAAACCGTACTCGTTTTTACCAAGAGGGTTTGGCGATGGCGGAAGTGGCGCCCTCACCACAGTGACCATCACCACCGTCACACCACGACAACATCATCACTGTCACGCGCCATAACCACTGTCACTGCCACACACATTAACCACCGTCACCGTCACCAACATCACAGTATACAATATACGCTCTATATCGTCAGTACAGATCTGTAACCCACTACTCGCCACACCATCATCACCATGCAGGTGGGTTATGTGATCTGGCATCTCCTTGAGATTTGAGAAAAGGGTTTGCATAGTGCTTTGAAAAGTGGCAAGGAATAACCAACGTGTATTGATAGATGTGTGGACAGGTGTGTGAAGTAGAATCACACAATCCTTTTTATTTTGAAAAACCCCCAAAGGCTAGGGTACAACCAACCATTGCCTAAACTTGTTGCTTAATTATAGTTTTTAATAAGACCATGTGTAGTGGTAACACCTTATAATGCCCCCACCATGGGGCATTATCCGACACGTGGCGTCCTAGTCAGCAAGGGGGCATTATAGCAAAAGTGGCGTAGTGGGAATAATGCCCAAATAATGCCCCTTTCAATCCTTAAACAAAAAAAAAAAAAAGTGATTTCTCATTGGTGGGTCAAACATAAGTCAAAGTTCCAACAATGCAAAATGGCGTTTTAATAATCACGCCTGATTCAATTTTTTGGAAAAATAACGCCAGGTAACGCCGGGTGTAGTGGTTACCGGGGCGTTATAGGGCGTTTTTTTTGAAAAAATTTTATAAATCACGCCCCACTACACACGGTCTAATATTGTTGTGTTTCATAAAAAAAAGAAACTGAAAAATAAGATTATCCATCAGAAATTAACACGTGTCAAAAAAGAATTTTCATTTATTAGTATATAGAAAAATTATTATATAAATAGATATTTAATATATTAAACAAAATTATAAAAATAAAAAACTCATTTAGACTCGTTAGCAGATTCAAACAATACATGTAAAAGTTGGGCTCAAGCTCATTTATTAGAAAGGTTCTTAGACCATACACCTTGGGTGTTTTCCGCTAGGTGACAGTACAGTCAGCATGGGGCATTATTGGGCGTGTTTATAAAAATATGGGCATTATGTTAAGACTGCGGGGTATGGTGGGGCGGGGGTTGGGCTTGGGTTGGGGCATTTGTTGACACGTGGCTTGAGTGGCAGACATGGGGCGACCCACATTAAAACAGGGTATGGTGGGGCGGGGGTTGGGGGCGTGGGTTTGGTGGGCTTCGCTGGGCTGACCCGGCTGGGCTCTTTGTAATTAAAGAAAATTACATAAAAAAATTACATAAAAAAATTTCCTAACGTTTATATTTGTTTTTTATCTCTTCTCTCATCTCCAAGACTATTTCCAACTCGTCACCCTTTAAGTGATCAATCGGCTGGGATAGAATTTTCAAATCCTCCCGTCTTTGTCTCTCGGCTTCTCTAGCGGCATCTCTAGCTTCTTTGCTCTTCCGAATTTCGACCCTTTGTTGTTGGAAGACGTTGAATGTTTCCATCTTGGATGAAATGGCATCCAACTGGTCGCTGTATATTCCTCTATGCAAGAGCGAACTCCCAGCTGAAGGTGATGCCGTAGCAGCTCTTGATTTTTGAGCACGCCTTTTTGTGGCATCTCTTCCAAACTCAGGCCGGTTTGGGCTTGGCGAATCATCAAAAAGGTCCCCAATCTCTTGATCTCGTGCATCAGATTGGGACGAGGCCCTCGACCTTTTGGAAGACGTGTTGCTTTCGCTACCACTGGGGATATTCGCCCACTTTGGATGAAACTTACAAATCTCCCAACAATGCATGAAACGGAAGTCGGTCCCCACATTTGTCTTGAATTGAAGCAATGCATTCGTCACAATGTCGGCTTCGGTTTCATCACTTTTTGGGTTTTGTTTTGCTTTATTTAAAAAACCACTATATTTTGTAAGTTGGTCGCTTATCTCGGTCCACTTCGAAGATAAGCTATCGTTTTCACGATAAACCTCTTTTCCCAATTCTTCATGGAATATTCTACTAACCCCTTGCTACAAATAGGTTCGATGTTGAGAATTTCCTGTTTTTATAAAAAAAAATTTAATATATTACAAAGTTATATAAAAAAAACATCAATAAAAACAAAGTTTAAGAATACCTAAAGTTGAATGTTGAGATTGTTGAAACCAACCCCTCGCCAATGCAAGTTCTTCAGGAACGGTCCATTTTAGTTGTTTTCGCTTGATGGTTTCAAGTGCTTTATCCGCCTCGGTTTTTTTCTTATGGCTTCTCTTTTTTATGGGTTGGGGTGCGGAAGGACCATCGTTGGGTGGTTGAGTTTCGGGGACGGTTTCGTTTTGTGAAAGGTCGATGGAGGTTGGTGAAAGGTCGATGGGCGATTGTGTAAACGGGGTAGGTATCGAATCGTCGGTGTGTGGGAAGTTAGTAAACACACGATTCCCGATATACGATGCATAACTCGCTTCAATGGGCATAGAAGAGTGTATGAAAAATGGACGAGCCATTGGACGAGTGGGTGGTGGGCTAGGATTATTTTCTTGGAATGCATACGGGTTGTTCGGGTCAAAAGGACGGTTATGAGGATGCATTTTTTCGTTTTGTAGATGGAGAATTGAAGATGAATGTTAAAAAAATGGAAGAAATTGTGAGGTTTTTATAGTGGAAAAATAAAATTTTATTAGTTTTTTTTTAAGATAGCCGTTGGCCAACGGCTAGCCCAACGGCTTCTTTGGTTTGTCCAATTAGAGCCCGCCATGTCAGCTTGGCCAGACCGCCCCACGCCCGGCTTGAAACCCATGCCCCAAGGGCCACGCCGAAACCCATGCCCACCCGGGGTGGTGGCTTGGGCGTTTCCCCCCTACCCACGCCCAAACTCCCGCCCCATACCCCGCAGTGTAAAAGGGTGTAGAGAATTAAATAAAAATAAAAAAAACCAACCAAAAAAACTATTGGTAAAAAAAATTAAGCTTCAATGTGATTGGTCAAACTTTTGCCCCAACAGCGTGATTTTAAACACGCCAAACCAAAAAAATTGGTCAAACACACACAGGGGACGGTGTATAGGCGTGATCGGACGTTTTTTTGGGCAAATTTTAGAAAAACCACGCCCACTACGGGTTTTCGTATAAATAGCCCAGTCCAAGTTTTTTAGCAAGAAAATTTCGAGTGTCTCATCAGAAGCTATGCTAGTTTACATAGTTTTGCGACTTGGAGAACGGGAACATTGATATCGTCATCGCTCCTGTAAAACTAACACTAGGAATCAATCAGGCACTTGCATAGTGAAATGAACCCTGATTTTTCCACAGAGCCGTTTTTCTATGCATTGTTTTCCTTCTTTTCAATCAGCTTCAGATGGGTACTACGTAAACATCATCCAGAACTACGCGATTAATCGAGCATTAGAATCAGGAAAACGGCTACATGCCCACTTAATCATCAATGGGTTAGTTCGATCCACCCACATTGCCTCAAAGCTCATAGATTTCTACATTCAATGCCGTCAAATACATCATGCACGCAAGGTGTTCGATGAAATACCGCAAAGAAACACTCGTAGTTGGACTGTTTTGGTAAGCGTATACGCGCGCCATGGGTTCCACCAGGAGGCTATGGGCGTGTTCTGTGAGATGCAAAGAGAAGGATTGGAACCCAACAAGTTCGTTTTACCGAGTGTTTTGAAGGTGTGTGGGCACCTGTCGGATCGACGAACAGGGGAGAAGTTACATGCTATTGTTGTGAAACAAGAATTACAATCCGATGTGTTTATTAGTAGTGCGTTGATTGATATGTATTCGAAATGCGGGAGGATTGAGAATGCGAGGAGGGTCTTTGATTTAATGGTGGAAATCGATTTAGTGGCTGTGAACACCATGGTTGCAGGGTGTGTTCAACATGGAATGGTGAACGAGGCGTTAACATTAGTCGAAGAAACGCGGTCCACGGGAATAACGCCAGATTTGGTGACGTGGAATACGCTTATCGCAGGTTTTTCTCAAGCCAACGACAATTCAACAGTCACTAAACTTTTCCAGTTAATGCAAGAAGGCGGGATTGATCCTGATGTCGTTTCTTGGACGTCAATCATCTCGGGATTCGTTCAAAACTTACAAAATCACAAAGCGTTTGATTCGTTCAAGAAAATGTTGGCTGCTGGTGTGCATCCAACTTCGGCTACAATTAGTTCTCTTTTACCTGCTTGTGCAAACCTTGCAGATTCGATTCACGGGAAAGAAATTCATGGATATTCAGTAGTGACCGGAGTGGAGAAAGATGTATTTGTTTGCAGCGCGCTTATAGACATGTATGCTAAATGCGGCTTCATACACGAAGCAAAAACGCTCTTCAACAACATGCCTGAAAGAAACACAATCACTTGGAACTCAATGATTTTCGGCTTTGCAAATCACGGGTATTGCAACAAAGCAATAACACTATTCAATCAAATGGTTGACGAAAAAGTCAAACTCGATCATCTAACTTTCACAGCGGTTTTGACAGCTTGTAGCCAGTCTGGGATGGTTGATTTTGGTAAAAAGATTTTCTTGATAATGCAAGAGAAATTCAAGATTAAACCGAGATTAGAGCATTATGCTTGCATGGTGCATTTGTTGGGTCAAGAAGGGAAACTCACCGAGGCTCATGAACTGATTCAAGAAATGCCAATTGAGCCCGACTTGTTTGTGTGGGGTGCGTTTTTGGGTGCGTGTAAGCTTCATGGGAACGTTGGTCTAGCCCAGATGGCTGCGAAACATGTAGCCAAGCTCGAGCCTGAGAGTGCGGGAAGCAGTTTATTGTTGTCGAGTTTGTATGCGGATGTTGGTAGTTGGGGATATTCGGCTAGAGTCAAACATAAAATGAAGAAAATGAAGCTGAAAACACTTACGCTCTGTTCCCGAGTTAACTTAATGAGGGATAAGAAAAGAAAGCAAAAGTGAGAAAGGAAAGGACGAGAAAGGAAAAAAAAGATGTCTTTCCCACTCTTTCCTCCCAAATCGGAAGGAAAGAAAAATTAAAGAATTTAGCCTAGTTTTCCTGTCACTTCCTATCTTTTCCTTCCTTAAATGAAACTCGGGAACACGACGTGTTTTATTTTCCTTTCTTTTCCTTCCTTAAATGAAACTCTGGAACATAAAATATTTTTACTTTCTCTTTGTTTCCTTTCCTTTCCTTCCGTTAGTAAACTCTGGAACACAGTGTTAAAGGAAGTAGTTGGATTGGAAGTGCATAATCAGTTTGTCTATATAACATACATTATGCTTTAATATGTTATGTATAAGTAAGGATTAAAGAAAGTCTGGTTTGACCCGACCTAGACACGATTGTTGGGTTCTAATATTAGTTGATGATTATATATTATGGCAAAAGATCAAATACAAATAATCTTAACATACTAAACATACAAATTGAAGGAAAACCCAAAAAGACAAGGTGGCATTTTTGTAATTACCACCAACTATCAAAGTTACAACCAAAAATACCTAAAAAAACACAAATTTTTTTTAACATTTTTTATTAAAAAAATCGCTACATTTCGTTAGCAAAAAAAAAAAAAAAAAAAAAAAATTTTTTTTTTTTTTTTTTTGCTGCTACTAAAAGTAGCGATTTTTTAATAAAAAATGTTAAAAAATAAAATAACTATCGAAGTTACCCTACAAATATACCTAAAAAAACCTAACCCCCCCCCCCAAAAAAAAAAAAAAAAAAAAAACACACACACACACACAAATTTTTTTTTATTTTTTAACATTTTTTATTAAAAAATCGCTACTTTTAGTAGCAGCAAAAGAAAAAATTTTTTTTGCTAACAAAATGATTTTTTTATAAAGAAATATTAAAAAAATTTTGTGTTTTTAGGTATTTTTGGTTGAGTTCACATTTCTATAGTAACTTTGATAGTTGGTGGTAATTACAAAAATGTCACCTTGTCTTTTTGAGTTTTCCTTCGATTTGTATGTTTAGTATGTCAAGATTATTTGTATTTGATCTTTTGCCTATATGTTATATAAATATTGGCATCATGGATCAATAATGTTTCAATCATATCATAATACAGTTATCTTGGTAATTTTTTTTCCTGTTACTCTAGGTTTTTAAATGTTGTTAAGTTACATGATTATCGAATTTTTTACCCCGCTTAAGAGAAATTTCAGTCGATGTTTCACATACTGACTTTACAGGCAATTGACGAGAACATTGAAGTATTATCCAGGTGATTAAGTATCTTTGGAAGTTATGAACAATGCTCGGCGATTTGGTCCGGTCAACAGACCCGTCAAACACCCATCAGTCTTTTGTCTGGTTGACCGGACCAAAACGCCGCGCTTTGGACACAGCTCGACACTGCAGGGTGTGCATATAGGACAAAAAAACACTTTTTGGGGTGGCTATCTGCACACCAAGTGTGTAGATAGTTTGAGCCTTAAAAAATTGGCTTGTGTGAATATTGTTTTAATCTTTGCATGTTGTTTTCCTAGTCTTTCAAGAAAGTTGATTTTGGTATTTGTAATTTAAAATTGGACCAGGTTTTCTTCAAGCCAAGGTAGAATATTTTCGGTTCTGCATTCATAGACGACTACAATATTCTTCAATCGGTAGATTTGATTAGGGTGAACTATATATTAACTTTGAATCAACAAACTTCACAGTTTTTTCTTCATTAGTATAGTTTATGTATAGTACCTATGCTGCTTAAGTGCATATAAATTAGATTAAAGTGACAGTTAAATACTTACAAAAGGGCAATGAACTAGAGAGGTACTCAGCCCTCTACTTGTTTTGAGTTTTTATTTATAAAAATCACCAGGGTATACCCTTTTACCCAAAAAAAAAGGGCAACTTTAGAGAAAAAGTTCCACTCTGGGAGAGGCTTGCCATGAACTACTGTAAGCTTACATCTCATTGTACATTATATAATGATCAATCTATACTGGAACTATTTACTATTGCAAAGAACTGTATAAGGTGGAATTCAAAACGTAGTAATGAAACGGACATAGTGTCTCGATTTATTAGGAGCGCAAGTAAAGTAACCATGTTTGTACTTGTGAAAAAGACTCGGATTTTAAATTTGCTTTACGCCCCCAAAAAAGTTGAGACAGAGTGGGAGAAGAAGCAAAGATGGGAGGAGGAAAGCGGTAGGGAAAAAGACTCGCATTTTAATATCAAAATCTATTCTATACATTTATACAACAAAATAAATACGATTATAAGTTAACTAAATCCAACTACGACCCATGACCTAGTAAAATTAATATATTACATAGTAATGTAAACTAACGTATTCTATGTAGTGATGTTGACAAGTCAAACCAGCGAAGCTAGGGTCATATTGAACACTTTGTTTCTAACTGAACCGGCTCAGTTCCGTTTGGTTGGGTTTGGTTTAACTAGGGTCATCTTAAACTCGTCTTTGTTTCAAAACGAACCAGCTAAGTAAGTTTTGGCCAGGTTTGGTTTAACTTCAAGTTGCTTACTATTTAGTTTTTGCAAAGTCAAGTGAGTTTATAGAGAGGAGTCATGGTTTCCAACCTAGAACCCGTTTTCAACAACTCCCCTCAAGGGAAAGTTGATATTAGACTACTTAATACAATAATTAAGTAATACACTTGGATAAGTTATATGAACTAATAAGCCGAGCCGAGCCGAGCCAAGATAGCTTGAGTTTTGCTGGTTAATAAACCCAGATGATTTCTATTTAGCTTTTAAGTCACGACTCTTTATCAAATTATATCATATTACAAAGAACTAATAGTGGTAGTGTTTTTTCATCCCTCGTTGAAAATTATTTATCAAATCTACTTTTTGTTAGCTTTTAAGTCACGACTCTTTATCAAATTATATCATATTACAAAGCACTAATAGTGGTAGTGTTTTTTCATCCCTCGTTGAAAATTATTTATCAAATCTACTTTTTGTATTATGTTTTCTTATCAACACAACACCTTTATATAAGGGTCGTATTATTGTGGCACACTTTGCAAAATTAAATCGACACCACCAATATGGGTCGTATAGGACTATACGACCCGTATTAGGGTAACTTCAATTTCTAAGGTCAGTCAAAGGCTGACACTATCTTCACATGCTTTCTTAATACGCATCGTATAGGGCTATACAATGTGTATTGGTAAAGGGTTGTCTATCAACTAGGGTTCACATGCAAACACTATACGGATCATATAGGCCTATACGATCCGTATCAAGTACGAGGTTACTTTTTTGTCACTCAACAGTGACATAAAGTTATTGAAAGGAACATTACGTTAGCCATATACGGGTCGTATAGGCCTATACGACCCGTATTAGTGTGGGAGTTTGCATTCTGTTTGGCCTTTATAAACGAGGAAGACGAAGACGATTCACAAAATTCATTCTCTTATCTTCGTTTTTTCTTTATATTCGATTCCACCATATCTTGGAGGAGACAGACACCCCCTATACATTAAGGGCGTCCATGTGTTACCCTGATCGACACTTGTCAGGTTCTGGCAACTGATCGGTTGGGGTTGCTTTGGCTGCTCGAAGTCGAGGGTTTCACATATCAGAGACCCCATGTTCCGTTACCTGCACAGGCTTATTGCCACATCTATTGCACCGCGCGAGCAAAGTCGCGATGCAATCAGGGGCATCTGTTTTATATGTTTTGTCTTATATGGGGTGAGACGTGCGCCCTCCATCGCTGCCTAGCCCAGTGGTTTGCGGCGGCGTACCACCTTTGTTGTACCGGGAGGGGGGGGGGGTTACATCACGCGTATTGCCCATGAGGACCCACTGTTCACCGAGGGGGCACGGTTGAGTCGACCAGGTTGACATGGCAGACGCTGATTGGTGTGCACATCACGCGTAACTTCCCTGGTCTCGGGCTTCGGTTTATAGGAGAGGACGAGTAACTGTTTATCCCCCCCCCCCCGACCTCCCAGACGAGTTACTAGAGGAGTCCCCCCCCCCCCCGGATAGGTGGTGATGCCGCCGACGATGACCACACTCACCCACCGCCACCGCAGCCACAAGGGGTGCCTCATCTGTTTTACCTTCAGGTTTTACCCACTGGCGAATATAGCCACAAACTTTTCTATGCAAGATATTCAATTCTTCATCGGTTTTACCTTCAGGTTTATAAGTATTAAACACAGTCATATAATAATCTTTCACATAAAGGAGATTTTCCATCTTGCCTCTCCAAACATCATAATTAGAACCATTCAAATTCACAATCCTACTTGTATTAGCTTCCATCGTTTAAACAAGTTTCAACCCAATAACAAGAGCCAATGGCTCTGATACCACTCTAATGGGAAAAACGCGCAACCCGGTCACAAACGGTAAACTAAAACGTGGAAGCAAACTTCACTTGACCAAATATTTTCCCAACTCGAATGAACCTGTGAGGATGCAAACAAATAGGTATAATAATAATAATAATAATAATAATAATAATAATAATAATAATAATAATAATAATAATAATAAAGAGACACCAAATTTTAGCGTGGAAAATCTATCAAAAAGGGAGTAGAAACCACGTGACTCCTAGAGCCGCTTAAAATCCACTATCACCAAAATAGAGCAATACAAAGTCTTCTCCAGATAAAACTAGAGGCGTACAAAAACCATCATATACTTGCCTCAAAAATAACTTTAAGGGTTCGTTTGGTATGGGGTAATGGAATGGACGAGGGAATGCAATGGATCATCCCCATTCCATATCTTGTTTGGTTACCATGTGAATGGAATGAATCATTATTGTGTATTGTTCGGTAGGCAAGAAAAACGGAGTAATAAAATTAGCGGTGAGTGGTGGTGGTGGTCGGTGGTAGTGATTGTGGGTGGTTATAGGTGGCGGTGGTGGGTGTCGGCGGCGGCGATGGGTGGTGGTGGCGGCAAGTGGCGGTGACGACGTGTGGTGGTGGCGACAAGGTGGCCGTTGGTGGTGGGTGGCAGCAAAGGTGGCGGTTGGTGGCGGCAGCGGCGGTTGGTGGTGGCGTCGACGATGGGGGTGGGCAGCGACGACGAGTGGCGTTGGCGGTTGGTCGCAGGCTCGCAGCTATGGGTGATAACGGCGACGAGTGGGTGGCGGCGGCGGCGGTGGCTGTCGAGGTGAGGTGGTAGCGGGTGGCGGCGATGGCGTCGGTGGTGTGTGGTGTTGGTGGTGGGTTGTGGTGAAGGTTGTGGGTTTCGGTGTTGTTGATGAATGGTGCAAGAGAGGATGGAATGGAAAAAAAACATTGGGGGTGGAAGGAATGATTTTGAGGGAATGAAATGCCTTTTGGAATGGGTTATTCCATTCCATTGACTAACCAAACACTCTTTTCTTCATTCCCTCGTAATCATTCATTCCATTCCACCTCTCATTACTACATACCAAACACTACCTAAGTATATGAAATGAAAAACTAAGAAGACGAATAAGAGGTATCACCCAAATAAAGAACTTCTCTTTATTCTTAAAAAAAACCAAGAACGGAGACCATTC
Organism: Helianthus annuus; assembly: GCF_002127325.2. Lineage (NCBI taxonomy): Eukaryota > Viridiplantae > Streptophyta > Magnoliopsida > Asterales > Asteraceae > Helianthus > Helianthus annuus. Next base: position 164,344,077 of record NC_035440.2, on the reverse strand, counting down.
TTCTCCTGCGACGTACGAAAACAGCAGAGGCACACTTTCTTTTCTTCGTTTCTTTTTTTTTTCTTGCATCAAAAGCCACACCAACTAAAACCCTATCTTCCTTTTTCATTTATTTTGAGTAGGTGTCAAGCCCCAAAAGAATTAATTCACCAAACAATTATTTTGGTTCTCTTGTGATGACGTCAGAATCTCCAAAGCAAACAAATAATGTTTGTTTCTTTTTTTTTTTTTTCATTTAACTAAAATATAATAATATTAACACTAAACAGCAATTTTACACCCTGAGGTTAGGGGTTATTGCCATGTCTACCCCTTAAGGAAATAATTGCAATTTTAACCCCCACTGTTTAAGGTTATGTCGCAACCTTACCCCCTGCCGTCAGTCAACAGTTATTTTAGGTAGCGTTCGTTTTATGAAATGGAATGGAATGGAATTAGGAAGTTTTTCTTTGTAAAATTGATCTTGGTTGGGGGAGGGAGGAATTTGAAATCCCATGAATTTCTTTAATCAATGAAATTTGTGACTATTTCAACATTCCTTAGAAATCCTTCACTCTAATGAAGGAATGGAATGGAATGTTGAAATAGTCACAAATTTCATTGATTAAAGAAATTCATGGGATTTCAAATTCCTCCCTCCCCAACCAAGATCAATTTTACAAAGAAAAACTTCCTAATTCCATTCCATTCCATTCCATGAAACGAACGCTACCTTACTGTTATAGGCAGGGGTATTTTGGTAATTTACCATATATTTATTATTATTATTTATAAAATCAAATTATCATCATCTTCTTCAACAAGTAACTCACAGATACATCATCATCTTCAAATTACCATCATCTTCTTCAAATAACCCCCTGCCGCCGCTCCTCCCCCACCGCAACCACCCACCCCCTTCTTCCTTCAGCCCACAAGAACAGATCTGAATCCAAACAAAGCATAAAGAAGATTGTACAGTTGATTCAAATCACAAACCACCAATCGATCCTTACAAATCATCTAAGTTTACTCTAGGTTTTATTATACATCTAAATCCGACTCCTCTTCTGAAAACCCTAATCCTCATCATTCTGAAAACGAAATCCATGACCACCAACCTACCGACGTTGACGATGTCAGCAGTGCAGGTAATTTGATTCTCTTCTCACTAAGAATAAATGCATCTGCAGATGCAGAAAACAGTGAGAACCCACCCTTTTTTTTTCATTGAGTTTCAAAGGACCATAGCATTCTAACTTGTTGTTCAGGTTTTGTGATAGAGATGCAAAGTTTTTGGTAAAATCATTGCCTGTCTAATCTGTGAAGTTTTTATGACAGAGCTTAAAACACAAATAGACAAGTTTTACAAGGGTGATTTTGAAGCAATACCAACCATTTTTGAATCTATATTAAAAAGGAAGTAAGCAGGAAATCATGAAGATTCAGATGATGAATTGATGAATGAGTTTCGAGAGGGCCAACCAAATGTAGTTATTGATGAAGAGTTTGATTCCAGTTCCAGTTCAAATTCTGATGAATAGGTAATGACATGCCTCAAATCAAACTGTATGTAGTGATGCTATGCTTGTTAATGTGCGTGTGAGAGCTCACCAGTTATTGTTTCGTTGCACACATTTTTGTGAGGGAAAATATTATGGGTTATTTCAAGACTCAACAGGTCAGATAATACATTCTTACATTAGTATGCAGACATAAAAAATTGCTACTTTACATCGACTGGTTGGCAGCTTTGATCAATGATTTTTTGTCTTTTGATGATGATAAATTGGTGTTTCTATTATATTGTAGAGTGTTTGTTCAATTTATTTATTATATGAGAAATCAGGGGCGTATGACTAAGTTTATTTGCAAGGATAATTAGTGGTTTAACCCAAATGTGCATGACTTAATGGTATTAGTTTGTAGTGATTTGATGCAGTAAAATACATGACCGTGGTGCACAGGATGGTGTTTAATTGGTGGTTTACTTATAACTAGGTGGGTGGTGGAGGCTGATGGTGATGGAGGTGGGTGGTGGTGGAGGTGGGGGGTAATTGTGCGATATAACAGGAATGTTGAGGGTAGGGGTGCTAAACGGGTCGTGTACGCGGGTTGGCGGGTTCAACCCGACCCGAACCCGAAAATTTTACACAAACCCGAACCCGACCCGAACCCGAAAATAGTATCATACATAAGAACCCGAACACGACCCGAAGTTTCGTGGGTTAACCCGAACACGACCCGTTCAACCCGAATTTTTTTTTTCTAAAATCAATATATTAAAATTAAAATTTACTTATAAAACACAAGTGTATATAATAATATCATATTTAAATACACACCCCATTTAATTATTGCATAAAATACACACCCCATTTAATTTCTCTTTTTAAGTTATAATTATTGCATAAAATACACACCCCATTTAATTTATGACATAAAATATATTGTAAAAAAATATATTATAGTATAAATGTGTTAAACGGGTCAACCCGCCAACCCGACCAGGTTGACCCGAACCCGACCCGTTAACCTAAACGGGTTCGCGGGTTCAACCTGAAACTGACCCGAACCCATTTAGACTAAACCTAAACTCGCGAATTTCGTGTTAGCTTCGTGTCGGGTTTTCGGGTCGTGTCAGAAATTCACGCCCCTAGTTGAGGGGTAAAATTGAAGGGTAATATAGTCATTTCAAGTCATAGTTAACAGATCTGTTAACAACTTTGACACCGGGGGGTAAAGTTGCGACATAACCCCAAACAGTAGGCGGTAAAATTGCAATTATTTCCTTAGGGGGTAGACATGCCAATGACCCCAAACCCCAGGGAGTAAAATTGCAGTTTACTATAATATTAATAATAATAAAACCCATGTAATTAGAGATGGGTTGGGCTTTCTCACAGGCAAAAATAACCCAACAAAAGGAGGGGATGCATTTAATAGCACCCCTGATATCTGATATGATTGTTGGTTAGTAATGATTTTTAATATGATTATAGTAGTTACATTTTTATGTCTGACTATCTAGTAATGATTTTTAATATGAAAATTCAATGCCGGGCATATATACCTAAAAAATTATAAAACCGGGGTGTCAAAAACGTATATGTCTAAAAAAACCTATACGAAAACTACATACCGGACACTACTGAGCGAAAAGTTCGAAGGGTCGGGCGCTCCGTCAGCCCCTTCTATCCTGCGCCCCTGAACTTATGTACTGCGTACATTGGTGCAACAAGGCTCTACATTTTTACACGTAATGGTTACATTCAAGACTTGGTAATAATGTTTTGTTGATACGCGTAATTTGTAAAAACGAGACACCACATGTTACGATGATGCAAGAAAGACGTTACATGTGAAGCATGACTCATGCCTTACACTAATTATATGATACTTTGGTTGGGTTCAACTTGTTTAAATAATTGTAAATGAAAACTCAACCCTGAACTACGTAAACTTTAGTTTGTCACATGTGTAGTGGGTTCAAGTTGGTCAAGTAAACAAATTATCAACGTATATAGAAGGTGAATGGGTTGAACTTTCATATATAAACATGTTACATCGATTCATCAATCCGTAACTTAATTCTCGAACATGACTTGGTTATCAAATGGTTTAGGGGGTCATTTGTTTATGACGAGAATCTAAACCCGATTTATTTCCATATCAAGGTTGTATCATGTTATGTAATATAACTATATAAGGGTGAAGGGGGTGCACACCTAATAGGTGAGTGCCCTCTCTTACGCCAAACCAATCCCCGTGTGCCACGTCAACTCCCCTCTTAAACTCCCCTAACACCCCCATTTGATGGCGCCACTCCCCTATTAGGTGAATTGGGTTTTTTTTTTAAAAAAAAAAAAAAAAAAAAAAGGGAAAGCATTGATTGGTTGAAAGTGGGCTGGCCCCACCACCTTTCCCCTCTCTCCTTCGGCACCTCATCACCGTTTTCCACCCTCTCTCTCTTCACCGCCTTTGTTGGCGGCACAATCCCGATCGGGATTTCGACTCACCGAAGGGGTTGCCCGAAGGCACCCCGTACCCCCTAAGTCAGTGATGAAATTAAAGAAGTTCAAGATCTAGATTATAACATACAATATACCATTAGTCCATTACTAATATACTAAAAAATTGAAATTCCATCTAAATAATATACTTTCTAATAAAATTTTGAGTAAATTTCAAAGTTCGTCCTTTATGTATGTCAAATATATTAAAGTATGTCCTTTATCTTTAATATCTTCAAGAAACATACCTAATGTTTGAAAAACCAATCAGGTTATGTCCTTTAGTCATAACACAATTAGTTTTCATGGTTAAAGTTGACTAAGTCAACCCCATATAAGGGTATTTTAGTCATTTTATCCTAAATATTATAATAAATAATCATAAACCCAATAAATAAAATAATTTAATAACAAAAACAGAAATAAATTATATATATCCCCTCTCTCTCTCACACACACTTTGCACACACTCTGTCTCTCTCTCTAAAACACACTCTCTCTCTTCTCTCTCTCTCTCTTTAACACCATCATCTGCCACCATGAAGCCGACAGCAGGTTCACCGGCGACCATGGCACCACCACCCTCACTCCAGACCACACCACCCCCACACCATAACCTGGATCTCCGAAACCAAAACCGCCACACCAAAGCCACAGATCTCCGATTGAAGATCTGAAAAATGAATCGGGCTTTTGGAAGATGGTGGCAAAGGAATCGGGCTTTTGGAAGCCACAGATCTCCGATTCTCACCAGAAAACCAGGCAAGCTGGAGAACACAACCTCCGCTGTGACTCCACTGCCGCCGCCGGACTCCGTCGCTGCCGCCGCCGTGAGCGGCGGCTCTCTCCCTCTCTCTCTCTCTCTTCTCGATTGTTCTCTCTCTCTCTCTCCTCTGCTCACCATCTTCCGATCCATCCGTCGCTCACCACCACCCGACAGTGGTGGTGGTGGTCAGTCTTGCCAACAGAAGAGGGGGGGCTGGTAGGTGGGTGTTGTCGGGAAAAAAGCTGTAATTGTGACATCTTTGAAAGATGGAGAAGAAGATGGTGAGGTTTTAGGTTTTAGGGTTTGTATAAGATATGTGAAATCGCAGATCTGTTGGGAAAGAGGATAGGCGTCACCGGATACGAACTGGACAAATCAACTAGTAAATTCAAAGTGTTCTTCAACGACACCTGCAGCTGTAATTGTGACATCTTTGGCTGAATATTGTTGAGTTTTATGTTAGTGATTGTGAGCTATGGTTTTCGGCTGGAATTGCTTCTGATAGTTTTCCGATTCGGAATTTTGAAATGTGTCCGCAGTGTGGGTGTGGGATGGATTGCGATGGTGTTGTTGGTAGTGATCGGGGTGAGGGAGTAGATGGATTGATGCTGATGATGGTTGACGGTTTATGGTGTAGATGGTTGTAGAAGAGGGATGTAAAGAAATATAGGTAGAGAGTGGGTTCTAGGGGAGAGAGAGAGAGAGAGAGAGAGAGAGAGAGAGAGATTTGTCTGCGTTCAGAGAGAGAGAGAGAGATATCTGAATTTTTATAATTTTTTTTAGTATTTAGGGTAAAATGACCAATATACCCTCATGTGCTTCTCACATGATCTGAATTAACTGGGAAAACAAACTAGGTTTAGGGTAAAGGACATAACCTGATTGGTTTTGCAAACATTAGGTATGTTTCTTGAAGATATTAAAGACAAAGGACATACTTTGATATTTTAGACATACATAAAGGCTGAACTTTGAAATTTACTCTAAAATTTTTAACATATTATATGTTATTGTGTAGGTCGGTGAACACTATTTACTATACACAACAGAGGTTACAAGTGCTTGAAGCACTTACTTCTAGTGATTGCAGCGTCAATTTAAATATAGAATTCGTGTTATAGCATCAACTTCTCAGCTTTAATAAGCATGCCTCTTACGACATCTGTTTTTCTCTTTCTTTTTTTACCAGATCAGGTTATGAAACATGACACACTCACGTCTTCTTGTTTTTCCTATTAACTTTTAAGATATAATATTTTATAAAATTCTAAATATATCATTTTAACATGTTTGTCTTTATCTAGATTTTAATGTAAATTTCATTCAAAACCAAATTTTCATAAGAGTAAATTACGTTTTTAGCCCTTGTGGTTATATCACTTTTACTATATTAGACCAAAATAAGAACTTTTAACATATCTGTCCCCATGGTCTCTATAACTAACCATTTTGGCCCCTAAGTCTAACCATTTTGACCCCCATGATCTGTAGACTTAGGGGCCAAAATGGTTAGTTATAGAGACCATGGGGACAGATATGTAAAAAAAAATTTATTTTAGGCTAATATAGTAAAAGTGATATAACCACAGAGACCAAAAACGTAATTTACTCTTTTCATAATAATAAACAAATAATCAAAACACCAACGTACAAGTCATCAAAACCGTCTGATAGTTTCAACCCCTAGGTAGTGTTTGGTATGGAGGAATGAGAGGTGAAATGGAATGGATGATTACGAGGGAATGAAGAAAAGAGTGTTTGGTTGGTCAATGGAATGGAATCGCTCATTCCAAAAGGCATTCCATTCCCTCAAAATCATTCCTTCCACCCCCCATGTTTTTTTTCCATTCCATCTCCTCTTGCACCATTCATCAACAACGCCACAACCCACCACCTTCGCCACAACCCACCACCACCACAACCTACCACCGACGCCATCGCCGCCACCCGCCACCACCTCACCCCGACAGCCACCGCCGTCGTCGCCACCCACTCGCCACCGTTATCACCCATAGTTGCGACCAACCGCCAACGCCACTCGTCGCCGCCGCCCACCACCATCGTCGACGCCACCACCAACCGCCGCCGCCACCTCTGATGTCAGCCACCACCAACGGCCACCTTGCCGCCGCCACCACTCGTCGTCGTCGCCGCACCGCCACTCGCGGCCACCACCACCACTCATCGCCACCACCTACACCCACCACCGCCACCTATAACCACCCACAATCACTACCACCGACCACCACCACCACTCACCGCTGATTTTATTACTCTGTTTTCTTGCCTACCGAACAATACACAATAATAATTCATTCCATTCACACATGGTAACCAAACAAGACATGGAATGGTAATGATCCATTGCATTCCCTCGTCCATTCCATTACTTACCTCATTCCTTCGTCCATTCCATTACCACATACCAAACAGACCCTAGTCTAATCATCAATCATTCAATCATCAAATAATAATAATAATAATAATAATAATAATAATAATAATAATAATAATAATAATAATAATAATAATAATAATAATAATAATAATAATAAAAGGATATTCCCCAACTCTATATAAACTTTATTATTCGTAATAAATAAATAATTATTCTAGTTCTAGTTTAAAACTGAAAAAAGAATATTATAAAAAAGTTATTTGGGTTATAACTTTGTAAGGCTGGAGGTTGTGGTTGGAGCCCTCTAGGGGCTTTATCAGTCCACCTAAGCACTACGTAGGAGTCATGTCAGCCTGGGGGCTTTATCACGCCCCCTTTAATTTGCAGGGTGTGGATGGAGCCCCCGTAATTGCGAGAACCACATCGTCAAGAACACCGTCGGATGAGGAGCTCGAAGACATTTTTTAGTTGTGATTGGTGTGTGTTTTAATTGTGATTGGTGTGTGATTTAGTTTGAGATAGGTTTATATTTATATTTGAATTAAAAAAAAAAGTTTTTTTTTCAAACGTTGCCAAACGGTCACATTTGACCAAGCCACCTCGTTCAACGCGTTTGAAGCTCGTTACCACGATGGAGCCCAACCCATAGCGCCCCTATTTAAATTCAACGGTGTGATGGGATAGTGCCCCGGGACGCTATACATGGTGAGCTGGCGAAGGTGGCACCCCACACCCTCGGCCTAACAGATATTTTCGGAAAACTGGAAAAAAGAATATTATTAAAAAGTTAATTGGGTAACAGATATTTTCGGAAAACTGGAAAAAGAATATTATTAAAAGTTAATTAGGGTAACAGATATTTTCGGGGTCCTATTTTCGGAAGAATCGAGACCTGTGGGGTTAGTAAAACTTCCACGGTGGCATTTGGAATCCGATCCTGCACTTTTGCCACATTTTTATCAATAAATAATCACACTTTAACCTTAGCTACTTCCATTTTTACCCTCACCCAAAAATATCTCCCAACACCTCCTTCACACGTGAATCGTGATCTCCTAATTTCTTCACTCCAAATCCAACACCAAATTCCTCTAATAAATCTACAAAATTCCAGATCAAATTCATTTCATTTCATTTCAATTAATTGTGAATTTGTAATTGTGATCATAATTTCGATCTGCAATCAATGGGAGAAGAAGTGAGAATAACCGACTATGACGTCAGCAACGACGACGATGACGATCGAGTTTCAGAGTGGGAGCTAGGGTTACCTACCGTCCATGATCTCATGCCCTTGTCACAGTCGCTGGTTCCGGCGGAGCTAGCCACGGCGTTCAGCATCTCGCCGGTACCTCACCGGACCATGATTGACGTCAATCGCGCTTCGCAGAACACTCTATCGAATCTGAAAAAACCGTTCAATAACGGTTTTTCCAACGGTTTGTCTAACGGTTTTAAGTCGTTTGGTGAGGAGAGAGCTGATGAAATGTTTATCGAAGGTGAGGAAACGGTTGATCTGACCGGAGACGGTTCGGATATGAGGAAATTGAGGCGAGTTGACAGCGGTGGTGGCGGTGGTGGTGGTGGTGGTGGAGAGGAAGCTGATTCGTCGACTAGGACGTCGAAACGACCGCGTTTGGTGTGGACACCACAATTGCACAAGCGGTTTGTGGACGTTGTGGCGCATTTAGGTGTGAAAAACGCGGTTCCGAAAACGATTATGCAGTTGATGAATGTTGAAGGATTGACACGTGAGAATGTTGCTAGTCATTTGCAGAAGTATAGATTGTATTTGAAGCGGATGCAGGGGTTGTCGAATGAAGGACCTTCGTCTTCGGATCATTTGTTTGCGTCGACTCCTGTTCCGCAGAGTTTACAGGAGTCTAGTGGGAATGGGAATGGGAATGGGAATAGTGTGCAGATTCCGATGCCTTATCCGCCTCACATGGTGCCTATGCCTTACACGCAGCAGCCGCAGATGGTGCAGGCGTTTGAGTCGCATTCGCATCCGTTTAATATGATGATGCACCAAAGGGATTGGTCTGGGAATAAGTATGCTTATCAGCACCGTATGACTAATGATAAATAGAAAATATATGTAATGTTAAATGGATATTTATCCAACCAAAAAGAGAGGTAACTATTCAACTAATGCAGCTGTTTTATAGTTTATACCAAGTATGATTGGCTTGAGTTATTGTTATTTTGCCCTTTTGCAGTGAGTAAGATAGATGTCTTGATGAATCATATATTGCTATTTGATCAGATAGACAGATAGCATAGTTAGAGTGATGCTATTTGTTATAGTATGCATGTTAAGGAGTTCAAATCAAAGTTTGAAGTCTTTAACATCCACATGCTCAATTTCTATAAAGATTTATTGTTAGGCTAGAGGGTATGGGGTTCGTCCCCACCCCCGTCGAGCTCCGGTGACGCCGGCAACCCATCCCGTTCCCACCCCCGTTGAGCTCCGTCCCATCCTCAGCGTCTTGTGCTGGACGTTGGTGACGATTCTAAATTGGTGGGCCCCTTCACTTTTTGTTAGTTTATTTATTTATTTTTTTTTGAAAATAAACAGAGCATAGCAGAACAAATATTAGATGAAAAGTTTCTTGAACAAATTCAGAGCATAGCAGAATTGGATGATGTTACTGCCTACTGTTCCATTAAATTGATTGTCTGTTTATTCTTTTGATTCAATCTTATGGAATCGTATTCATATACTTTTATGGAGCATCTTAGTGGTACCAGGACTCGATTCACTTTCACCATCTGTCCTTTGGATGAATAATTGTGTTTATTAGTCAAATTTTTGCATCAAGTATCTTCACTAGTTTACTGATCAAGATATTTGATAAACTGGCATGCTACTTTTTTTTTTTCTTTTCGAGTGTATTTGGTTTTGTTTTGTATCGATTTGTAACCACAGGTTTTATTGCTCTCCAACAGGTATTGTGGTCCATAAGGTAGTATGGAGACCCCCAGTAATAGTATAAGGTTACGCAGACATCAGCAACCAACTTTTTGCAGATCAACGGTTTCATTTGCTAACCAGACCCACAAATCAAACTGGGCATCGAGTGCGAGTTTGAATTTGTTCAAGTGTTACAACCTACTGTGATGATGCGGGCTCCTGTGAATGTCTGGTGGAAGATGAGATGAACCCTTGGTTTTCATGTTCCGACTGCTGAGTTAACGTATAGCATGATTGATTATCGAAAGAGTAACTGAAATTGCATAAAGGGCAGAAGCGAAATAAAGTGCATTCCTAATTTCAAGTGGGAAAATAGTTGGGAGCAGTAGATGTAAAGCTTATATCTATCTAATTGTTTCAATAGAAGGTTCATTCTTGCTTGTTATGATCCTTCTCTCCATTTTTGTCTTCAAGGAAATAAAGTTTAAATTTAGTATTTATCGCTATTTAGACTTCAATATACATTCATTTCTCATGACGATGTATTTCCCGGATTGGGCTCGGCTCAGTGTCTACTCTCCCTCCCTCTACTTGTCTCTCATTTACATTATGAGCACATTACACATGTTAACTTGATCATCGTAGAGTGGTCCCGATGCTACGGCCTTGGACCCCTTCTAACAGGTTAATAGTTATATTCATGTTGCAGATTAGACCTGGGCTTGAGAAAGGCTAGACCGGTCCATCAGACTCCAAGACCCAACCCTGACAAGTGACAACCTTTGTATCAACGCAGTAACTCGCATAGATTCAGCCTGATCTTACAATTGATTAATTAGTTTGAAAATGTAAATGTGATTAATATGGGGTTGTTGGTAGGTTGTTGTTATTTCAGGTAGGAGCGGATCAGGAACTTGAAGATATTGAGGTGAAGCAAGCCGGCATATTAGACTGTAATCTGATATGATAATAAGTGATTGCATTTTTCTTTCTCTAATTTGCAGTGAAACAGGAGAACGATTACTGGTGGATAATATATAATGCTACTTGTTTGACATGGGACTGTTAGGTATGTCTATCAATTGTTTCCCAGTTCATTCTGAAGCAATTTCAAATGGATGTTTCTAAATGTAACCCCCCCCCCCCCACACCCCACCCACATACTTACGGGTGGGGCCCGACACTTTTTCTCGGGGGTATAACTAGTTTTTTATTGTTTGGGTTTGGGGGGGGGGGGGGGGTTGTCTACATTTAGACTCACCCTGTTTGTGGGTGAAAAGAAAGCGGTAGACAAGGGTAGGGAACTTGTCATTAATAGTATAGTGTAATGCAGATTCTCGGTCACCCTGCGGTTTGAATACGCTTAAATGAGTCTTTACAGAAATGGGATTAACTATAAAACTTCATACACATACCAACTCTGTAGTGTTCTTAATTCAAGAGTTGACATAACTCTGAATCAGGAGTTGCAGTATGTTTAGTATAAAGAACAAACTATTAGAATGACAAATTATTATTAATAACCTAATAATCTTAAACAAGCTAAAAACTCACTAATCTAGTGGCACCAACCACTGCAACACCATCGTCATCATCATGGCGGCTAATGATATATAGAGCCAAATTCTAACAAATTCCTCTTAAAAATCGTTACGAAATGTAAAGAATCAACTAATTAATTGGGCAATTAGGATTCTTTTTTCAACAATCAGATGATTACGAATTAGAAGTAGATTAGATTAGATTGTTAAAAGTAAGATGATCAAGAATGAAAGAAAGTTTCACCCTTTAATACCCGCTACGGCCTAACAATTGTCATTAAGAGAACATGTAGGTGATTAAAGTTTGTTAATTTGGTTGATGCCATGTTAGCTACACGTGATCAATTTCGATGCTTAGTTAACAATTGTCATTAAGAGAACATGTAGGTGATTAAAGTTTGTTAATATGGTTGATGCCACGTTAGCTACACGTGATCAATTTCGATGCTTAGTCAAAAGTCAAAACTTGTTTATGGGAAAGGGATTAAAAGGCTCATAAGCATGTATACGAACCAAAACACCAATGTTTGGCGTACTGTAATATTCTTAATAGAATTGAAATCTTTAAAGATAATTGGAACTAATATCAACCCCCCCCCCCCACCCCCACCCACCCACACGCGTGGGATGTGGTAGGGGGCGTACCGTGCCAAGTAGCACCAATGCTACATCACTGCCAGAGACCACCACCATCGGAAAAAGTCGTAAAAACAAAATAAATGAAAAGGTAAAGATAACATCAAACGAAAAGGAGATGTAAAATCGTTGAACTACGCACGTCCTTTGTGGCATGTTAATGCGAATAAAATTAGACCAAAACGTAAAACATATAAAAAGGGACCTACGCGTTATGACGAAACTGTCAAACAGAAAAAAATAGACGCTTTGTGACGAGTTTGTCAAATAGGAAAAAATAGGCGAAAAAGCGTTGAACCTCACACACACGTTGCGGTGTGTTAACTCGTAAAATTTAGTACGAAACGTAAAACAAAAATTGCAAAAGATGAAAAGTACTTGGGATCAAAGTTGTAGATAAAAAAAAAGTGTTAGTTAAGTTGCAAAATAGGAAAAATTTTAGGTTAAAAGTAAAAAAAAAAAAAATAAAGGGGTTAAAGTGCAAGGATGAAAGTCTTTGAGTTAGAAATGAAAAATCAACTTTTGTTTTTTTTTTTTTTTTAAAAAAAAACTCCTCATTAAGAAACACCAAAATGTTGCTTATTTATAGTTTAGAAATTTGTAAATTAGATTTAAATACTAAGTAATTAAAATATAAAAAGTGGAATTTGTAGTGAGTTTGGTTTAGGGGTGTGTATGGGCTGGTTTGGGTCGGTTTTGATCAAAAACCATAACCGCGATGTCGGTTATTGGATAACCATAACCATAACCGATCGGTTATGGTGGTTATGGATATTTGGTTTTGATGGTTATAGCGGGTCGGTTATGGGTGATTAACCGTGTATTTAGCTTAGCTAAAAATAACTTAATTTTTTTAACATGGAATAAATTGTTATTGCATATTTGTGTATATTAGTATATTACATAGTATTAAATAATACATATAGTCTATAATATTAATACCAATTATTATCGAATATTCAATAAAGTGATATGTGATATTCCATAAATTCAAATAAACATTCAACCAAAACCACAAAATGATATGAAAACCCCATAAGTACTAAAAATCTTCAGTTAAAAATATTAAAAATATGGTGAAAACTCATAAATCCTACAAAGATTTATTACATGTCGGTTTGGTTCGGTTATGGTGGGTATGGAAAAAATGATAACCATAACCGACCCGCTATTTTCGGTTTTCAAAAAAACCATTAACCGACCCACCGGTTTTTTTATTTGGTTCGGTTTTTTCGGTTCGGTTTTATCGGTTAATATGGTTATGGTTCGGTTAATTCGGTTTTTTCCACACCCCTAGTTTGGTTGGTAGGATAAGAAAATTCTTCAACACAATCATCATGTTTAGTTTGTAAAACTCTGATAGAGATTTGAACGTATAATTAACAGAAACTCACATATTTACAATTTATTCTGCTTTTATGAAGCTTATTTGTATTATGCACTTATAATCGTAAAATAAATAATAAATTCTTGTTAAAAATAAGATTCATTTATGGTGATCTTTACATGGCTCCCCACTAGGAGCCATCCACCATGCAAGTAGGTTTGGGATCTTATTTGTAGTAGGTGTTATTGTTTCTTTATATTGGTAGCCAGTTATTCAAAATGTCTAGTGAACTTAATATCGAATTCAATGTCTCTTGAGACGATCACCGATGGTGACTAGTAATGGCCGGGGTGAGATGGTGGTGAGGGAGAGAGCAGAGTAGGAGTGTTCAGCGAATCGAATAACGAATTTTCAAATTAATCGAATTGATTTATTTTTATTTTTATTTTTTACCTGAATTCGTATTTGATTCAATTTGTATTTGAAACTCTTATTCGAATCGAATTTGAACCGAACTCGAATAAATTCAATTTAATTCAAATTCACCCTAAACAATAAATTCTTTTACTTTTATTTTTTTAAAACTACGACAAACTAGTTATTTTTAACATAAAATTTAATAGTATGCAAAATTAATTAACTATCAATATGTCAAATCACCAAAATTTAGAAGATATCTTGATTACCCGGTAGCGATTTAAGTTAGGTAAAAATTTAGAAATAAGTAGTATGGGCTATTTATTATTAGATTTGGTAATGTTATGAATAATAAACTTATCATTTATTGATGTAATTAATACTTTGGCCCAAATTTAAAAGTTATATGTGTGTGTATATATGTATATATTAAAAAAATTATACATAGATACAGTTCGAATTTCGAATCGAATTAAAAATCATAAATTCGTATTTGATTACTAGACTCGAATACGAATCAACTCAAATTCGAATCTTGATAATCGAATTTTGATTTTTTCAAATCCAAATCGAATTTTAAATAGCAAAGAGCATAGAGGGGATAATTACGTGTTCTTTAAAGTTTTAGGATAAAAGGGTCACTTAAAAAAGTCAACGCAAAAAACTAATATCATCAAGTGTGATGGCTGGGGAAACTTACGAGACTATATATCTAATCTATATCTAATAATAGGAAAACTGAATGAACAGTGAAATGAGGTCATGTTGGTGATATCATTTAAAACATATTAGATTATGGGGTATGGGGCGGGGGTTGAGGTGTGGGTTGGGTACAAACGCATAACTCATCATCCCGGGTGGGCTTAGGTTTCGGCGTGTCTCCTTGGGCGGGGGTTTGAGCCCGGGCATTTGGCGGGCCTAGCAGTTTTTCGTGGCCGGCTCTCATTGGCTAGGTTGGCTAGGCTATAGGTGGCGAGGTTTTTTTTATTTTTTATTTTTTTTTAATTTTGTGTGTATTTTTATAATAATTGAAAAAAAAATTATAACACGTGGCCAACCCACGTCCCGCCATACCGACCCAACATGCAACTAACCAGCGGTGCCCCTCGAAGTCCATGTGTCAACCCATGCCCCAAACCCCTGCCCCACCATACCCCACGGTCTTAAAGAACCAGGTGGGCAGGTGAGTGTCAAAGTAGACCACACGTCATCTGAGGGTGGTGTTGGGTTGTTCATATACACAAGTCGGCAAGTGAGATCTAGAGAAAGAGAGAAACGTGAGAGAACGATGTAAAGATGAGAGAGAGTGACGGTTGCTGGCCATTTTCTCCGGCCGACCGTCTTGGTACTCCAACGAGCAGCTCCAGGCTCGAGTATCACTTCTCCAGCTAGAACAGAGACAGACAGAGTTAGATGGACATCTCCAGTGGGCCTGGGTTTAGGGTTCAGGCGACAGTCTGACGAAGATCCGACAACGTACAGGTTATAAGGATCCGACAACGTCACCTCTTCGTCTTCCCCGGTACAGATCTAGCGACTTTTATCCGGCCAGATCCGATGAGTTCGGTGAATATTTAACCACCAATAGAAGGTTCAGGTGGTTCAGTCCATTCAGCTTTCGGAAAGCCAGGTTTTGGTAATATGTTATACAATTTGTTTGTTTTTGTTGATTTTAAAATATACTTTATAAATTATAAAAGGATGAGTATTCCTGAAGGGGTATGGTCCCAGCTCTCGCGTCAGCATCGACCGCGAGTGACCATTACCCTTATCAAAACCCCCACTAGCTAAACAACCTACTTATGTCCGTGCGGGAACGCATCGACATAATGGTTGAATCCAATCTGTCCAGTGATGGAGGACTTACCTGGAACATGAGAACGGTAGAGTGATGCGACATAGCATCACATCTGGTGTATGAAAACAGAAGTATTCACAGCGATGCGGCCTCGCACCGCGTCCAGTGAACACTTCTATCAATACAAGGAAGCTGGATAACAGCAACCGTCACCACAGGCGACGATGCGGCCAGCACTGCATCTCGCGTATTTCTTGATCACAAGCAAGAGACGCGATAACATCAGATGTTACCGCAGGCAGCGATGCGGCTCGCACCGCATCCTGTACACTCAGCAAGTGGGACTGACACCACAGAGCGAGTAGCACCAATGGCAGCCGCCTGTCAGGTCTACGTAAGCGACAGACTGACGTGGCATCACATCCACAACCGACATGCCTGACACACCTGCAAAGGTGCAGCATGCCGTCAGTCTATCCATCCACCTCCTCCTTCACTCCTCGGCTATAAATACCAACCCCAAACCAGGTTTGAGGTATCTCTTCACAACTCTCTCACTACTACTACTATCTTACTTTGTTTCCCAAGCAAATTACTGATTCTCACGCCGGAGAGTGGTAACAAGGAGCACCCCCCACCCCATCCTCCTTGTTACGAGTCACGGTTTGTTTCCTTGTGCAGGAGATCAACCCACCGGTGATCCAGCCAGCGATCCTCGAGAGGAAGGGATTAACCCTTCTTGACGAGACCAGTGAGTTAACCTTGCCCGGTTAACCATTGTTTCATCATTGGCGCCCACCGCTACTCTTAGCACTTTTCAAACCATCCTTTTCCCTCTCTCACGATCATGACTGATCACCAAAACAACACTGGGGATAACCAAAATCCCACAAATCTAAGTCCGGTAGGGGTCAATCCCTCAACATCGCAACCCGGACACATCAGCACGTCCACACAAAGGGGTCCCTCCCTTACGTTTGGACATGACTTATCACAGTACGCATCTGTGATCCCACCAGGCATGGACGTTCACGCCTGTTACGACCAGCAGGCAGCCTTGCTGACAGCAACATACAACCGCGCTTGTGCGGAAGCGCAGATACAAGCTGGGACCACCCCAGCACCGCACACCCCCGCCGATCGTATTTTACAATACGCAGGCAGGGCACATTCACGTCCAGCTTCGAGAAGCCGACGTGAAGACCGCGGATCATCTTACTGTTCGGTCCACACAATCAACGAGGATGATTCCGCATACGGGTCCCACACCAGGGGACCGGTGCATACCCGCCTTGTTCCCTACGTTAAGGACAGGCAACGATCCGCATCCCGACATGGCTCTAGAATTCAGAGCCGGTTGGGCCCATAGCCATACACCGAAAGGTATGGTCGTACCGACCCGGACGACCGTACATATTGTGGGGATTCGCATGACACCTACAGCAGACCGGGAGGACGCAACTATGTTCCTCCCACTCACCCCCGCAGTACATACCTCAGGGCTGCAAAGCGCCCTGAGAATAAACCCTACAGACCAAAGGCTGCGGCCGAAAACTATAAATTCGCCCCGCGGATTGCCCGCGCCCATGTCACTACAACAAAGTTCCCATTCAATGTTGGGAAATACAGTGGTTCGACCGACCCGGACGACCACATGAACATTTTCATGGGTGCGGGGTGCAATGGCCAGTGGAATGAACCCACTTGGTATAATTTTTTCCCCCAGACCCTCACGGGCCTGGCCAGGGCATGGTTCGATTCTTTGCCAGTAGGATCACTAGAATCATTCGAGGACTTGCACGCCAAATTCCTCGCCCATTTTAGCCAGCAAAGACGCCATGAACGTGATTCGATGGACGTCATGAATATTTGGCGTAGGGACGACGAATCTATCGAAGCATTCGTCGTCCGTTACAATAAAGAGTGCCTGGAGATAGGTGATGTGGCAGACCAAATGGCACGTAACCACTTCATCAATGCCGTCAGGGACAAGCAGATGGTCATGACCATCTCTGGCAAGGAGGGCTTGCCTAAAAAATGGGAAAATGTCATGACCGCGGTCAAGACATATGCCCAGACGCAGCGGTCTCTTGAACCGCACCTGGCAAAGGCACAGCCCCAAGCCGAAACCTCCTACCAAGTGTCCAAGCGTAACAACAAACGCAACAGGGACACGGGAAATCGCGACAGTATTTCTAAACCATACTTCCCGTGAACCAACCCGTTTGACCCACGAAACCATAACGCCCAACGGGACAATCGGCCGTCAAAGAAAGATTCACGGGACCGCAACTGGACCGAGATCACTATGTCGCTAAGCGAGTTCCTTCTTGCGGACCCGCAATTCCTGCGACCGGCCCAACCAATGAAGTCCAAGAAAAATCAGGATCTCACACTCTACTGTGAGTATCACAAGGACTCGGGCCACACCACCAACAACTGCATCAGTCTCCGGCTGGAGATTGAGCGAGCCTTAAAAGAGGGGAAACTTCAACATCTTTTGCCAGGTGGACAAAAACCCACCAAGCGCATCACCCCTCATGGCGAAGGTACCTCCTCCGGAAAGAAAACCATGTACGTGGCCTCCACCCACATGATCAACGGAGGCAAAGGTAAGCCGCGTAAAGCGGTGAGAAGGCCGGACAATGACTGGAAAGACGAGCAAGTCGTCTTTCCAAAAGTACGAGTCGAACCGCGCGATAGGCGCGCCGTCGTTATTACAGGCCAACTGGCACACTACTGCACCGAGCGTGTATTCATCGACCCGGGCAGTACTTCTGACATAATCTACGAACAATGCTTCAACCAGTTTGACAAGGAGGACAAAGATCGGTTGCAAGCAGTAGATTACCCATTGGCTGGGTTCGTAGGGGAAACTGTCTTTCCCCTGAAACAGATCACTTTTCCTGTTCGTCTTACCAGCGGAAGGCACAAAAGAACAAAAGAGGTAAATTTCATGGTTTTACCTCACACCTCCAGATATGACGTACTCCTTGAGAGAGAATCCCAAGGAGATTTCAATATGATTACATACGTCCCCCACTCTGCTGTCGGTTTTCCAACCGAATCGGGGGTCGCGATAATCTACGCACGAAGAGACGTCATGATGACGGACGAGCTACGTCCGACCAAGGTCGCAAGGCCCACCCCCAACAACCAACCAGAGAAATGGGTTCTCAACGCGAGATACCCAGAACAAAAGGTTACATTGGGTCACGCCTTGTCCCCGACCACAAAAGCGCACCTGAAGCAGCTTCTCTTCAGGAACCAAGACATTTTCGCATGGACACCCGCAGACATGACAGGGGTCCCGCGTGATATTGCGCAACATCACTTGAATACCTTGCCGGTGATCCAAGGCCAACGCCACCTTGGATCCGCTAAAAACCAGGCGATGCAAGAGCAGGTCGAAGAACTGCTCTCCGCAGGCATCCTGCGGGAAGTAAAATACCAGACTTGTTTATCCAACCCGGTCATGGTAGAAAAACCATCCGGGGCTGGCGCATGTGCGTCGATTACAAAGACCTTAACAAAGCCTGCCCCAAGGATTGTTACGCACTTCCAGAAATCGACGAAAAGGTCGATAATCTCGCACCATTCAGATGGAAGTGTTTCCTCGATTGCTACAAAGGGTACCATCAGGTACAAATGGCAATTAAGGATGAAAACAAAACGGCATTCCGGACTCCTACCGGGAATTACTGTTACACAAAAATGCCGTTTGGGCTGCGCAACGCGGGCGCAACTTATCAAAAACTGATGAATGACACTTTCCACGGGCAAATAAGCAAAAGTGTCGAAATCTACATGGACGACCTATTCGTCATGAGCATGGAAGAGGATACCATGCTCACAGACATTGACAGAACATTCCAGACACTGCGAAGCGTTAACATAAAGCTTAATCCAGGGAAATGCTCGTTTGGAATGGAAGAAGGCAAATTCCTTTGATTCATCGTGACTAAAGATGGATTCAAGGTGAATTCAGAGAAAGTTCAGGCGATCGAGCGCATGCCATCGCATTCAACGATGAAAGATATGCAACGACTGGCCGGCAGGCTAGCAGCACTCAACAGATTCTTAGCCAACAATGCAGCTAAGTCTTATCCTTTCATCAAGACCCTGCGGAACTGTTTAAAGAAAGAACTATTCCAGTGGACCGCAGAGGCCGAAAACGCTTTCCGGGAAATAAAGGAGTGTTTGATACAACTCCCAACTTTAACCGCACCACGCAAGGACGAGCCACTCATATTATACCTATCCGCCGCGGACAACGCGGTAGGTGCGGTATTGATAGTGGAGCGGGAGGGGGTTCAAACACCATCTATTATATCAGCAAGATGCTCAACGACCCAGAGACGAGATACTCAATAATGGAGAAGTTGGTGTTAGCATTGGTGCACGCTTCAAGACGGTTGCGACGCTACTTCGCAAATCATGTCATCACAGTGCTAACCAATTACAAGATCGGCCCGATCCTATCCAAACCTGACATCTCTGGGAGATTAGCAAAATGGGCGATAGAGCTGGGCGCGCACACGCTGAACTACAAACCGCGCCCCGCAATTAAAGGCTAAATCTTAGCTGATTTCGCCGCCGAAGTACTGGTGAATCGCATCCAAGAATGCGAAGAAGCACAAAACCCTGGACCACCGCAATCTTCCTCAGAAACTTGGGCACTATTTACCGATGGTGCCTCCAACGAGAAAGGTGCGGGCGCAGGTCTGCGACTCGTCAGCCCTGATGGCCAAGAACTTATATATGACATCCGCCTCGATTTCAAAAGCACAAATAACGAGGCCGAATATGAAGCCCTACTGGCAGAACTACGTTTAGCAGTCAAACTCGGCGTGCAGCATCTGGAAGCACACGTCGACTCTTTGTTAGTTGCAGGACAGATACGCGGCGACTATGCCACAAAGGGGGATATCATGATCCTCTACCTCGAACAAGACCTGCAGCTAACATCAAAGTTCACTTCGTTTAATATCCGACATATTAACAGGAGTGAAAACAAATCCGCAGATGCACTCTCCAAACTTGCATCCACCAGCTTCCAACACCTGGCAAAGGAAATATGTATCGAAATTCTACAAAATCCTTCAGTACCCCTGCGCCAGGTCAACGTCATCCAATACGGGACAACGTCGTGGATGACACCAATTATTGCATATTTACAATCAGGTGTGACTCCCGAAAGCAAATCGGAGGCACGCAAGCTACAATACAAAGCGTGCCATTATCAAATGGGAGACGGTATCTTATACCGCAAATCATACCTAGGGCCACTACTACGATGCGTCAACCCCCAGGATGCCACATACCTCATCAGAGAGATACACGAGGGTATGTGCGGCATACACGCAGGACCACGCATGGTAGTGGCCAAAATCATGAATGCTGGGTATTACTGGCCCGGCATGCACCTGGACGCCGTCAAAGAGCTGCGCAAATGTATCAACTGTCAACGACATGCTCCAAAAACTTTGCGCCCCAAAAACAACCTGGTCCTGGTCACCACCGCATGGCCCTTCCAGAAATGGGCAATCGACGTTGTGGGACCTTTCCCTGACGCACCAGGTGCAGTCAAATTTATCATAGTAGCGGTTGATTACTTCACAAAATGGGTAGAGGCAAAACCGCTCGCCTCAACCACTGCTATGATAACAAGAAAATTCATATGGGAACACATCATCTGCCGCTTCGGTCTACCAATGTGCATCGTTACCGATAACGGCACCAACTTTGCTGCTGACGAATTTCAAAAATGGCTAGGAGAACTACACATTGAACATATATTCTCATCCGTGGCACATCCGCAAGGAAACGGCCAAGTTGAGAGTATCAACAAAAGTCTAGTCGAGGGCATCAAAGCAAGGTTGGGAACAGCCAGGCGTGGCTGGGTCGATAACTCCCAAGTATCCTATGGGCTCACCGCACAAACCCAAAAACAAGCAATGGGGAAACACCCTTCAGCCTAGTCTATGGCTCAGAAGCGGTGATCCCCGCGGAAGTAGGCCTTCCTTCACCCAGAATGTTGGCTATTGAAAAAATAGACAACAGTATGGAATGCAGGATCGACTTAGACCTTTTGGAAGAAAGGCGCGAAAACGCTGCCATCAATGAGGCTAAGTACAAATCCAAACTTGAAAAGTACTACAACTCGCGTGTCCGCGTTTGTACTTTCAACCCGGGAGACTACATCCTCCGTGACAATGAAGCATCTAATGCTGAACGCTCAGGAAAACTTGCCCCCAAATGGGAAGGACCCTACCTCATCAATGAGGTCTTGGGAAAAGGCGCGTACAAATTGCAAACGTTAGAAGGCGAACCTATCGCACGTACATGGAACGCACAACAGCTCAGACGCTGTTACATGTAAGCCATGTTTTTACATTTTCATGTAACCTATCGGGCCGCAGGCCATTTGCGATTAAATAAACGAACGATTCAATGCAATATTGTTTGTTACTACTATTACAAATGCGTGTTCCACTTTGCGGTATCCGCAAAAACAGATTGGAAAAATCTTCATTCGCGATACCCACACAAAGTGTCAACCACACACAAATATTGTAATAGGCCAAAAAAGGCAAAATATTAAGTATCTATCCGGCCGGATAGACATCTTTTTACAAACCTTACACAATTCCTAAACTCTAAAAAGGTAAACAATGGAATTGACGCATACTCATACGACAAAGGTATGGAGTATACTTGACCCCATTCACAAATGGGTAGAGTTCCGGATATACAAGTTTTTACAAAGCTTACACGATTCTAAAACCCTAGCGGGGTAAACAATGGAATTAACGCGTACTCATACGACAAAGATATGGAGTATACTTGACCCCGTTCACAAATGGGTAGAGTTCCGCATACATACGTTCAAACAAGCAAGAATTAAAAACACTTGTACAAATTGAACAATAAACTTTATATTCAAAAAATTCAAGCACCCACGCGATGCTTAATGGATTTACATAAGAGTTTCCCACATTTACAAAAGGAAAGAAAAAAGGGGGCACGTTAGCCAACCTAAACCCTATTTTGTACCACTGGTACCCGCGTCATCTTGGCCGCCACCAGCAGGATTTTCCTCTTCTGCATCAGCATACAGCATCCGCAACCGGTCAACGTAATCCGCAGCCTCTAAACATTCGTCCAACTCCTCTACACAAGAGAGGGACGTATCATAAAAAGAGGGTACAGCCGCGTTCAGGCGACCTTCGGTGTCCGCATCACGAAACCCGGATCGCTCTTCGATAACACCGCCTACAGACATTATGTTCATATGAGCAATACAGCGGTTATAACCAGCTTTAAAACCGGCATCGGAGGCACGTTCCTTGACCAAGTCCAATCCAGCTGCGGTTTCAGGTGCATCCATGATAGCCTGAACAATCTACAATAAAAAAGATGATAAGACTCACATGCTAATCCAAGTAAGCATACATCTACGAAGTACTTACTCGTTCAATGCCGTGAACCCGCATCCACTCACGGTCAGCCTCAAGCTGGTTAAACGAAGAGGTCAGAGCATCTCTGGCCTCAACAGCAATGTTAGCCCGCTCTTCCGCAACAGTCGTGCGGGTTGTAAGGTACGTAACCGCAACCTCCCGGCCTGAACTTCAGCCTGTCAAAGAGCAGAAAACAGTTTACTCGGTAAACATTCTCAAAAAGCAGAGAAATATACAACAGAGGTAACGACTCATACCTGAAGGCTGGCAACAACTTTATCCAAACGTATACGCTCAGCATTCGCCTCTTCAAGAGCCTTAGAAGAGCGGCTCTCCCTCTCTTTGGCCTCCTCAAGGGCCTTTGCAGCACGAGCCCCCGCTTCCTTGGCCTCTTCAAGCGCCTTTACGGCCCCGGCCTCCGCCTGCTACGCTTTAACCGCAATCACCTCAGCTGCAGCCTTCTCTTTGCCCAAGGCAACGTTCGCTGCCTTGGCATTCGTCAACTCCTGATGAGCACGAAACAGATTGTCATTCTGCTTAGCCCAAGATTCATTCCACTTCTTGCGCTCATTGGAAAACTTTTCGTTCCAACTCTTGCGTTCATCAGAAAGGAGTTTGGCAAGAGTACGAACCTGTTTCAGCTGAGCAGTGGCAGCCCACTCCGAGGTCTGTTTCTGCTTCTCAAAAGCAGCTCTATCTTTTTCAAGCTGCTCCGCACCCGCACGAGCAGCCTTGACCAACTCTTCCGCTTCGGCCCGCAAGCGAGCAGCTTCCTCCACCCTGCGGCCTAACACCTTGTAGTCTTCCAAAATGGCGTTCGCCACTATGGAACTTCCTACTAGCATGGTAGAAAGTTGGTTGATGCGCAACTCACGGGGTGCAGAACGGGCACGTTTAACTTCAAACGGGGTGCCCAGACCAACCAGAATCTCCTTGCACGCAGAGAGATCGTTGGAAATATCATCCCCCTGCATAACCGTCCAGGGGGGTCGGTGATAAACAGTACTTCGACCCAGGGTATAGGTGCGGTAATAATACTCCAATTCAGACTCACCAGGCTGAATTGGAGGCCCATCATAACCCGCACCACCGGCAGACGAACCGGTACCCTTCTCACCAGCAGAAGACTTCTGCGGCCCAGCATCAGTTTTTTGCGGCTCTGCATCAGACTTTTGTTTCCCAGAATCAGAAAACCGTAGACCCAAATTATCACCCTCATTAGTAGAGATCAGATTGTTGGACGAATCAACGGTATCGAATATCTGGGTCGCCACTTTCTCCACAGTACCCTCCGTTCGCACGGTTGAATCAGGCACCACCTTGACAAAAGGCGCCGAAGGTTCCTCAGACGCACCCGCACCCACACCTGTGGTATGCGGGGGTGACGAAGGAGCATCAAAGATAGAGAAATCTTTATCTTGAAGCTCTGCAAAACAAAGTCAATAACTATCAAAACACGAGTCGTACATAACACTCGAGACAAGCTATACAACACTTACCAACAGTAACCGCAGGTTTCTTTGGTGTCGGACCAGTCCTCTTAGACTGCAACCTGCGACGTTTCGGTTCACCGGCACCAGCGGTCGTCTCCTCCATTTGCCTCTTCCCAACAACAGACAGCGAACCCGCAGCGTTTCCACCCGCAGCTGTACCCAAACCCTCAAGGGTATCAGATACTATCACATAATCCTTGTATCTACGGAAAGAAGAGTGAGAGATACCTGCCGCCTGCGGCACCAGATGAGGCACAACAGTGACATCTGGTATTTTCTTCTGGCGAAAGCACACGCCTTTCACCACTTGTCTTTTAGGCACACCCTTCGCGTCAGGGTCCCCTAAGGCCCCAAGATCACCTGCATGGAAACCATCCAAAAGGTGAGTCGATGAAACCATTATTGTTATCACAAGTAAAAAGGATTCCTATATATACCTTTGCCTCGCGGCAACTCAACTGCCAATGCGGCCTCAGTAGGCACCCGGAAGTTATCTCGAATGATGACATTAAACTCATCCTCGTCATCCGCACAAACAACTGTTTCAACCTGACCCCCGAAATCCGGGGCAAACATCCTCCATAAGGGAGCATCCTCTGATAGCAAACGCACAAGTTAGTAATGCATACGGAGATAAGAAAAGTTAAACAAATAAAAAGTACGTACAACCACTTTTCTCCCGCACCACGGGCTTTGACTTCTTGTTCCTCCTTGTCAGCATCATGCGCAACACCCACAACTGTGTGTTGCTCAGCTTCACCCACTCAATGGTCTGCAACTGCGGAAACCACTCCACCGTCTTTACACTAGGGACCGCAATGGTCTCTGTTATAATCGTCACGGTCACGTTCCGAAACGTCATATTCGCAACAACTGCAGCAGCCTTGATGTAAAAGAACTTCATTTTCCACTTCGTTATACCCTTGGGAGGAGTCATCAGTTTGGGACTACCATCTCGTTGACGGAAAGAAAAGAACCCCAAGGATACCGTCATTTGATAAAACCGTCGGAAATCTCCAACAGAAGGCTCTATGCTAAGAGCCCGAAAGGTTGATTCAAAATTTCGAATCCGGATCATACCCAACGGACTCAGTTGAGAAATGTGGATCTTGTACCACTCCAAAACCTCAACAACAAAAACAGTCAAAGGTAACCGGAGATTACAGTCACCAAAAAAGTCTGCCCACATGGTAACATAACCGGCCGGAGCATCGGCACCAGTGTCACCCTCCGATGGGTAAAGGGCCCCATATTCTGGGGGCATTTGGACGTCAAGAATCAGACGATTACAGGACTTCCTGGTCCACTTTAGCACCGGTAAACCACCACCGGTGGCTCCCCCCTTCTTCCTCTGCCATCACCGGCGATGAAGGCTCCGGGTTTTCACCTTCCACGTTATGTGGACTTGATGGTTCAGCCATCAGAAATATCGAAGAAACGGAAGAAAGTGAGTGGAAAAACTCAACTCAACCTCACCGGAAGTTCAAGAAATATCGTCGGAGAAGACAAAGAAATGTTCTCTCACCGGCAAATTTTTGAAATTTCGAACAAGTGAGGGGAAACCACGAACGGTTTCCCCTTATATACCCATCGCAATTAATGCGGAGGGAGAAAACGAATCATCACGTTCAAAAAGAACGAATTACGCGACACCACGTGTCAAGCGCCGTTTCCGCTGACGGTTATCACGCGCGCGTGGCCGCCCACGCGCCTGACAAGAGAGACCTTTACACTCCTTGCAACAGTGCATTTAATGCCTCGGCAGTGCAAATGTCCTTTCATTTCAGCACATGCCAGAATGATCTCACCAACTCACACGTGAGATCAGCCACGTATGCAACAAAAAGCGACTACCTTATCCAATTACAAGCGGCATGCGGTTTCTCTGGTACCGCACCATAACCCATACTGCATGTCGTTTTTTTTACATACCCCTAAAAATAGGCAAAAATATATATCTCCGCACTATAAGGGGGTATAATACCTGTCCGCACTACCCACGAGCACACGTGGAATATGCGGAAATGACACACACGAGCCCGTTCAGGTGTGTCAGATACTCAGAACCAGCGTTGTTCTTTGGACTGAACCGCATCTCAGAAACAGGTAAACCGCATTGCCTTCATTCTCTTCAAGCTTCAAATCCCTCCTGTCCGGTTCACAACCACAGAGGGTGCATGCACCCCTTCTTTAACAAGAAGGAGGAAGGGAATATACGCATGCGCACATCAGCAACCCTGACTCCTGAACCTTCAAGAGCCACATCGGAGCAACACACCCGTTTCGGGCGAATATGGGAATGCAAAACCGCAGACACTCATGAGTCGCTGCGGACATAACCATAGCTTCCGCAAATGGTTGTTCCGCATCAGACGAAACATTTTCACCGGTACGGAAGAGGCGTCAATTGACCCTTCCAGACCTCCAGCTTGATTTACAAACAGCAAAGACCATCCACTTGGTCTAGGATCTTCTCCAGACTCCAAACTACCTTCTAGACACCATAGTCCAGTACTCCTCCCACATGCAACTTGCATATGGCAGCAACACTAGACTGGGGGTACTTGAAGGGGTATGGTCCCAGCTCTCGCGTCAGCATCGACCGCGAGTGACCATTACCCTTATCAAAACCCCCACTAGCTAAACAACCTACTTATGTCTGTGCGGGAACGCATTGACATAATGGTTGAATCCAATCTGTCCAGTGATGGAGGACTTACCTGGAACATGAGAACGGTAGAGTGATACGACATAGCATCACATCTGGTGTATGAAAACGGAAGTATTCACAGCGATGCGGCCTCGCACCGCGTCCAGTGAACACTTCTATCAATACAAGGAAGCTGGATAACAGCAACAGTCACCACAGGCGACGATGCGGCCAGCACCGCATCTCGCGTATTTCTTGATCACAAGCAAGAGACGCGATAACATCAGATGTTACCGCAGGCAGCGATGCGGCTCGCACCGCATCCTGTACACTCAGCAAGTGGGACTGACACCACAGAGCGAGTAGCACCAATGGAAGCCGCCTGTCAGGTCTACGTAAGCGATAGACTGACGTGGCATCACCTCCACAACCGACATGCCTGACACACCTGCAAAGGTGCAGCATGCCGTCAGTCTATCCATCCACCTTCTCCTTCACTCCTCGGCTATAAATACCAACCCCAAACCAGGTTTGAGGTATCTCTTCACAACTCTCTCACTACT
This sequence comes from Helianthus annuus, assembly GCF_002127325.2. Taxonomy (NCBI): domain Eukaryota; kingdom Viridiplantae; phylum Streptophyta; class Magnoliopsida; order Asterales; family Asteraceae; genus Helianthus; species Helianthus annuus. The sequence goes on along the minus strand of NC_035440.2, from coordinate 164,316,122 downwards.
ACTACTATCTTACTTTGCTTCCCAAGCAAATTACTGATTCTCACGCCGGAGAGTGGTAACAAGGAGCACCCCCCACCCCATCCTCCTTGTTACGAGTCACAGTTTGTTTCCTTGTGCAGGAGATCAACCCACCGGTGATCCAGCCAGCGATCCTCGAGAGGAAGGGATTAACCCTTCTTGACGAGACCAGTGAGTTAACCCTGCCCGGTTAACCATTGTTTCATCAATTCCCTTCCATGGAATTTGGTCGACTTTGTACCATTATTGTCGATAATCTTTGGGTTTTTGTGTAATTGAATTGGGGAGTTTAAGTTTTTCTTAAAACTTGAAATGATATTACCAACATGCCCTCTTTTTACTATTCATTCACTTTGCCTATTATTAGATTTAGATTAGATTAGATTCGGGCCTCCCATGTAAAAGCATCATTTGTGTATCCAGGTTCTAGAAGCTAGGTTTCTTTGTCGCAGCCAACTAGTGCTCTGTGATCCGTTGATGTATGTGAGGGAATCCGCCGCTAACCTATTTTGGAACCTGGCGTTTATTGTTATTTCAATTTCGGTACTGATTATGAGCTGAAAGTAGGGTCTGAAGGCGCATCTGAGGCTTTGGATTGTTGAATATGCATACCAATGTTTGCTTCATATGGTTTGTGTGCGTTTTGAGTACCAAAACAGAGGTACCGGAAATGTTAGCCGAAATAGTTAGTAATGAAAGTTTGAGTTTGAACTCTTTGAATTTAGGGAGTGAATTCGGGGAGTGAGCGAAGGGATATGCAGATTTGACTCCAGATAGGTTGTAGAATGATGATTGTATAATCTCAAACCAAATGTCACTATTATATTAAGAATTATGGGCTACTTTGGTATAAGTAGAGAAACTTAACCTTAAAAGAGTTGTGCAATTTGAAGAGGTTTAGTCATACCTAAAGTTATATGTCGCATGTGTATTTTGATAGAAGTTTGAAGATTTGCAATTAAGGGTTGTTTGGTTGTGTTCTTTGTGTCTGATTATAGGATATGGAATAATCAAATTCTTTTAATTAGCTCTACTAATATGGTGTAAGATTGTTTTAATATGCTTCTTAAAAGTTGTAATTTAGTGTGTGTGCGAAAAGAGTTCCTTTATGTATTTAGAGTTCATAGAATACATACAAAGGGAGTTATTAAGTTCCCACTAATTTATGTATCTATAACCCCCAAAGCCATATAACAAAAAGAATGTCCTTAACTTTTATATGAGAACATGAAGAAGTGAAGATATAATGCTCATTTAAAGGTTCAAGAGATATATATTTTGTTTTCTAACACTACTCATCCCGTAAGAGGCTATAAGATAAACTGTATGATCAGTAGTGAACATAAGAAGTTTATATGTTGTGCTTTGTATTCCTAATTATTGTTGCATATATTTATTTGTCATTTGGAATATCAATGGTGAATATCTGATGTTGAAACTAAGTCTATTTTATATACTACTGCGAATGTAGGACAAATGTCTTCTGTAAACAAAGCCACCTAAAGTAGGCAAACTAACCATATGTAGCATAGGCATTGCACAACTTGTAATTTAAGATGTGAAACGTCGCCACAACGCGCGACTGGTATAACCCTAGTTTATTTAAAATGAAAATTTTTAGCTAACGAGCTATAACTTAATTGACATCGGAAGGGAAGAGAAGATTTCGGTTTGAGATCATAGGTCTCAAGTTCAAATTTGATTTCAACCGGGTTTTATCGCAGTGGTCTTCAGGTTGCGGGTTTCCTCTGGAATTAGAGATGGTGGGCTCGGGCTACCCAACGTTATTTGATAAAAAAACCATTTATATTAAATAAATTTTTGAAACCACCAATCCCCACCTGCCAAGTCCCCTTTGAAAAATGCCCCACGCCGGTGACTTCCCCCACGCCAAACCCAAGCCCACCTCAGGGCGGTGTTCCGGGCGGGAGTTCCCAACCCACGCCTACTCACAAAAGGCCGTTTTTCTTGAGTGTGTTATCCAGTTATGATTATGTTAGAACGCTTTCATACATATAGTAACTTATATATTTTTACACATGTATTGTATTTTATTCCGCTAAAGTAATAAACCATGAGTTAAGTTACGTTACGTAAGTACAAAAAATGTTTTCAGGGATACACAAAAGGGTTTTCTAAGGTAAGTGAAGAAACACCTGAAACTAGAACAAAAATAAAAGTAGAAACACAACAACATATGCAGAGAATGTGAGCCAAGAAAAAGCAGAAAAGCTCAAACAATAGAAAGTGCCATTTAAATAAAGGAAATGTTCGTGAATGATCCCTATATCAAGTGGTGGGAGGCTTGCATGTCTTTTGAGAGATGCAGGTTCAACTCCCACTTGGTGTAGAGTGAGCCACTGGTGGCCAAATGGCCAATGATAGAAAACCTAGGGAAACTGGGTTTGATTCTTGAGCAAAACGGGTTTTATCGTTATTTCACCGCCGTGCCTATGAATGGGTGGGTTACCGAGTTTTCCCCGGGGGTTGGTGGTGAACTCGGGTTACTCTTGGAGTACTCTATTTGGTCTAGTGGGTGCCCTAAGAGTGCTCGGGATTGATTCTGTTGGCCGTTCAAAAAAAAATAATAAATAAATAAATAAAGGAAATGTTGAGTCCACCTTCTATACGCGACTTAGTTTCATGTATAGTAAAAAAAGAGTTTTTTCATATACCGACAGTGACGGATCTAGAAAATAATTACAGGGGCAACGTTTAAAAAAATTATAAAGAAGCAAGGAAATCGAAAAAACATCGAAAATAAACTTTTTTTATACTACCGATGTGCGTTTAAGGGGTAGCGGAGGCTGCCCCTTGTTATATGGTATGTTCGCCACTGTCTATAGATATTAAATGATACAAGACTACACGAGTGAAACACATAGATGACCAAAGTGTTACACATCATTGGTATATTTATAAAAGTTGGTTTGACATAATAGTAAAAGATATAACACAATTATAAGACTGGTGGGTATGGGGCGTTGGTTGTGGCGTTGAAGTGGGTTTAACGTCGGCTACACCACCTCGGCTCGGCATTGGGTTTGATGTTGCCTGCTTGGCTAGATATTCTGCCTGGCGTGGGGCGGGGAAGCTGAGTGAGGTGGCGGGCTATGGTTGGCTGGTTCAAAGTAAAGAGTTTAAACGAAAAAAAAATCCACATGGCTGGCCACGCTTAGCTAAGCGACGCCCCACCACACTCCTAGTTTTTGAGTATTTGCTTGTGGATCACACCCTCACCACGTGTCAAACAATGCCCCCAACTCAACACCCTCCACACCTCCATAGTCTAATACGAGCTTCTCTTTATTTTTGGCTCAAGCTATCTACACACTTGGTGTGTAGATAGTCAACCCAAAAGGTGTTTTTTTGTCCTATATGTACACCCTGCAGTGTCGAGCTTTGGCCAAAGCGTGACGTTTTGGTCCGGTAAACCAGACAAAGACTGACGGGCGTCTGATAGGTCTGCTGACCGGACCAAAATACCACGCTTTGACCACAGCTCGACACTGCAAGGTGTGTGTGTATATAGGAAAAAAAAGGTGTGCATATAAGCATATTAGTGTCCCAGTAGGTACACCCCTTTTTTTCTATTATAAGTTTTGACATTGTAGGGAAAGTAGTTTACACTTTAGATAAAAGGAACTTTGTGAGATAAAGAATTTCAATTAATAGATAAAAGGAACTTTGTGAGATAAAGAATTTCAATTAATTATAATTAAACAAAGTCTTTAAGTCATGACCATCCAATGGATAATAATTGGATAAATTTTAAGATCCTAGTTAAAATAACAAAAAGGAAATCATCAAACGTTTTCCAATCTTATCCATTATATTCATTACTAATAAAATTTATAAAAAAAAAATAATAATAATAAGCAAAAGTTATAAAGAGATCGACCTCACACCACCCCTTTTATTATGCATTAAAAAAGGTATACGCATTTATGCCTCTTATCCAACTTGTTTTTTTTTTTTTTTTTTTTTTTTTGAAAGATCAACAAAATTTATTCATACCATCTGGATAACCAACTGTTAGCCAGAAATGTATCACCAAAAGTTCATACACCCATGTAAACTATCATACCCCAAGACTAATTAAATCGAAATTACACCAGTTTTCCCATGAAATATTAGCGTTTTTAACTCTACTTTTCAGCCACATATACCCGAACATCTTGATTTCTTCCTTCATCCTATTAACATAGGGCTGCTTTCCTTCAAATACCGCCTCGTTTCGGCTTCTCCAGATCACCCATATGGTCGCTTGTGTTACCAAGTTAACCGTTTTTTTCCACCTATGTGATCCTCTGTTGCATTTATGTATATTTGCCAAGTCTTTCAACTCCAAAACAAGAACCTGTTTTATTCTGCACCACCGAGTTATGAACTCCCAAATTTGCTCCGCAATACGGCATGAGGCGAAAAGATGCAAAGCAGACTCTTCCTCATCACCGCACATTTTACAACGATTATCTTCTATTATGACATTTCTTCTATTCAAAGCCGCCTTGGTCGGAAGCTTATCTTGAATTAGTCTCCAAACTAAAAAATTTACCTTGATGGGGGACCAATTATTCCATTCAAAATCCAGCCGAAGATCTGAAAACATTAAACGGTGCGTCTTCTCCTTTACACTGCTCACCGAGAAGCTACCGGAGCTGTCCAAGATCCAAGCCCATTTGTCCGCACCCAAACCGAATTCATATCGAACAATAGCATCAGATAGGATGTTTAACTCGGATATCTCGGCAGCCACCGAAGGTAGCCTGATCCACAGAAACTTCAGCTCCAAACCATTAGGACCATCCACCACCCGCTCCTTGATTAAAACATTTTTGTATCTCTCCAACTGAAACAGGGCCGGGAACTTCTCGCATAAAGGCTCCTCAAACAACCATCTTTCTTTCCAGAAAAACATTTCCCTGTCGCTTCCCGGAGACCCACGAAACAGAGATTCCAAACAAAAACCCATTGCATTGAAATCAATTTTTAAATTGTGTATTTGTTTCCATGGGCCCGCCATCGACATTTTTGCTGGAATAAAGCTCCACGTTCTTGAATTGTTATGCACCTCCCATACCACTTTTTTCCAAAGACTATCTCTTTCCACCTTAAACCTCCACCACCACTTAGACAACATTGCTAAATTTACCGCTCGTAATGATCCAAACCCCATTCCCCCGAGGTCTTTTGGCGTCATCATACTCTTCCATGCAACCCACTTCATTTTTTCTTGTTCAGGATTCGATCCCCACAAAAAATCTCTACGTAATTTTTCTAACTTTTTTATCACCCCTAGTGGTGCCTTATATAAAGAAAAGTAATACGTAGGCAAGGCATTAAGAACGGAACTCACCAACGTAATTCGGCCACCCAAAGAAATCGTTTTTGCCTTCCAAAGTGACAACCTTTTTTGAAATGTTTCCACCACCGGATCCCAATTCTTGATCAAATTCATATTTGCCCCTACTTGTAACCCCAAATATTTGAAAGGGAACGTTCCTCTTGTGCATCCCAACATATTTGCCATCAATTGAACGTGAGAATCCTCAATTCCAACCCCATACAAGCTGCTTTTTTTCAGGTTCACTTTTAAACCCGAGCTCAAATAAAAGCATCTAAGTATACGTTTCAAATTCAACAAGTTATTAAAGGACCACTTACCCACAAAAATCACATCGTCTGCGTAAAGAAAATGTGAGATTTGGCCTCCGGTTGGCGACAAGCTTAAACCTTGGATCACTCCGATATCACACGCCTTTTTCATTACTCCGGTAAGCGCTTCCATTGCAAGTACGAATAAAAAAGGGGATAGCGGGTCCCCCTGTCTTAATCCTCTCGAGCATGTAAATTCTTGTGTTGGAGAACCATTAACCAATACCGAAGCCCGAGCCGATGTTACAATAGACATAACCCACCTTCGCCACTTTACAGGAAAATTCATTTGACAAAGCATAGAATTAAGAAAATCCCAACTCAATGAATCATACGCTTTCTCAATATCGACTTTCAAAATCATACCTTCACTTTTATTCCTTTTCAGCCAAGGAATAATTTCATTCAAAATTATGACTCCATCGATAATACTCCTCCCTGCCAAAAAACCTGTCTGTTCCTCCGAGACTAATTTATGAATGACCGCCTTCAATCTATTGACAAGTACCTTTGATACTACTTTGTTTATACATCCAATTAAGCTGATCGGTCGATATTCGTGGAGTCCACCTGGGTCTGACCGCTTTGGGATGAGAGCTAAAAATGATGACATACACCCATTATTTAACTGTTCGGCCGAATAAAAATGCTGAAAAAGCCTCATGAAATCACCTTCAAGTTCGTCCCAAAATTTTTTAATAATTTTTCGTCTCCTTATCACAAAGTAGATATATTTTGGAATTAATTAAATTCCTTTTTATCGGTAAGTTTTTAGCGTCTTTCCTATCGATTTCAAGTAGCTTCCAACATTTGTTTATCTAGTTCAATGTATATCCAATTATAAACTTGTTACTTGTAGCATACATTTTTTTGAAAGATAAATTCATTAAACCACAAAAACACCACAAGTATCCCCAAAACAGGGACCCTTGTAGCATACTAAAATTTCATTTCAAGATATTATAATTAACCCATTATTTATTTTTAGTTAATTTATAAATTATTTTCTGATGGAGATGTTTCCAGTTTTCCACTATTCTAGAAAAGTTTTTATGATTTTTTTAAGGATATTTTCTGAATACAATAAGTGCTTCTTTATGATTTTGAGAAAAGGTATTATATTCTTTCTTTGTTGTTAGAGGGTGTTTGGGGTTCCTTATTTTGAGGGTAAAAGGACTTTTGAAGGGCAAAAGGACTTTTGAAAAGTGTTTGGCTTTCCTTTTGAAGGGCAAAAGTTCTTTGGATTTGCCAAAAGTCAGGATTTCCTGACTTATTTTGGGTATAAGTCCTTTTACAAAAGTTGAAAATAAGCTAAGCCAAACATGCCCTTAATAATAAAATATTGTTTAGATTCGTAACATTCTTTATTTCGTCTTTTCAAAATCGTGTGTTTCATTGAAGAAATAATCATTTTAACTATTCTACATTTAGTTTATAACCTAAGATCTTCAATTATTAGTTTTCCATTTACACTTGTTTATTATTTATATTATATAATATTTTGTATTATTATTTATGAACTTTTTATAAGGGTACAATAAATAAGGGTGATTACTGATTATCATAAGTCATATCAATAAAATCTATTCAATCCAAAGCTTTCTTGCAATCAATGTGTGAGGAAATCAGATGCTCCGTCAAGAACTAAAGCAATAAAGATGTTGATAAAAGAACATACAATCATGAAAAAAACCAAAAAAGCTGGTTAGCTTTTGATTTCCTATAAGCTTGTATGTTATTGTTATATAGTTTTCTTGTGTTTAATAAAATCCGCCATTAAAAAAAAAAAAAAAACTTATCGCAACAATCGATTATGACGAATCTAAGGCCAAAACTACACGACAACAAACTATGGTAACACAAGCTACGATATGATGGAGGCGACTATGACTACATGAAGGTTGTAAGAGAAAAATAATTAAATAATTAAATAAATGAACATATTTATACACACACAATGTGTCACCTAGACAAGATGAGGGGTGCGAAAGAAAAGATAAAGTTGTCAATCGTTCGCGCGCAGGGGATGACAACCAACCAATTATATATATATGGTTGATAAATGACGATAAATAGTAACTTTATTTTTATAATAATATATAGTTTTTTATTATTTTTTATTTTATACAATATTACTTTATTATTATATTTACTTTTAATAACATATTTTTAATATTTTTTTACCTTTTTAAAACCATATATTTCCTTTACCATATTTTAATAATTCTCTTTTCTTTGTTTAGAACATATATTAATTTATCGATTAATTTAATATTTCTTTAATAATTTACGTTTATAATTTTTTTCTAAAAACTTAAGTACGTAGTTGTGATTGATTTTTTCCCTGATATTCCGTTATATTTTGTTAAAAACGAACTCGTACTCAAAATAAAGTATTTATTTGGTATTATAAAATGGTACGATGATAAATTAAACTGTTCTAATGGTTTGGCTTTCTAAACAATATGTTTTATTTTCAAATCACGTTTGTTTTACATTATCATTTGTTCGGTTTCGTCGAAACGCACAACGTCAAGAAAAACTAGTATATATCTAGCGTGGTAGAGGCAAAAAGGGATACAAGGAAGAGAAGAAGAAAGCAAAAATCCCTGGTCTCTATTGCCACATTGAATATTGAAAGCATGTGATTTATTACAAACTATAAATAAGCAACATATATGTACTTATGGTTGTTGTACACTTGGTTTTTGGAGTTTTTCAAAAAATGGAATTTTCTTTTCTAACTCTAAAGTTTAAATCTTTGGCGATTTAATCCCTTTGATTAATTTGATATTTTACTTCTAATTCAAAAGTTTTCATATTTTGCAATTTAACCCTTTTGATTTTTTTTTACTTTTAATCGAAAACTTTTCATCTTTTGCAATTTAACCGCAACACCTTTTTTACTTTCAACTTTGGTCTCCTATACTTTTCATCTTTCGCACGTTTTTCATTTTACGTTTCGACCTAAATTTTCCGAGTTAACACGCTGCAACGTGCGTGTGGGATTAAACGATTTTTCATCTATTTTTCCCCTTTGACAATCCCGTCACAGCGTGTGTGTATTTTCCCGTTTGATAAGTTTGTTGCAACACACAGGTCAGAGATCGACTTAGTTATTCATTTATATGTTTTACAGACAGACTCACGGTCATGTAAAAAACATGTCTTTCATTTCTAGTTATTCATTCTAGTTGTGTATTATTTATCAATTATTATTCGTCAAATGGCTTCTTGTATTCTCATGAGTTGTATATGTGATTTGTGTGATTGTGGATGTAAATTAGTGTTGTACAAAGTCGGTCTAGTCTAGACCATGTTGAACCGCATGTGTGTAACCAAAACCGTTGGATGATAAACCGGCCGAATATTGTATGTTTTTGGTCTCGGTTCCATCCAAAATCTACCCGATTTGATTTTCGACGAGTATATGCCCTTGGATCTAGTAGAAGTGTTGTAGAGGACAACTTAAAAAAGTTTGTTAGAGAAAGGTCTGTTTAAGACCATGAGTGAGGTCCTAACTAAGCATGGGATACGGGATACCTCATCAACACTAAAGTAATTTGTTTGTCGTGTTATTGACATAAGTTTGAATGTTGAATACTTGATAATAATAATAATAATTAGTAGAAAAATGTTTAGCTTCACTGAGACATTCTACTAACATATATTATATTGTTTTTAAATTAATAATAATAATAATAATTAAGCTTAATGATTTTTTTATATCTATGGAATATTTATGCGTTAGATAACCTACAAATGAAAGTCAACGGGTGAGTAGGTTTTGTTTTCTTGTTTATTGAGGAATCAATGGAGTTTTCTATTATATGAAAGCGGAATGTGGCATACGATGGCTTTAAATAAATATTTGTATATATTTGAGAACGATAAATAAAAGTTGTAACGTGTAACAATAAAATAACCTAGGCAGACAAAATTTGAATTTAATAATGGAATATGATATCAGAAATACAGTTGATAGATAATTTATAATAAATAAATAATTAATTTAAATATCTTAAGGATATCAAATTCCAAAGAAAGAAAAAACAAATTTAATTGAACACAAAAATGAGAATTCTGAAGAAGTACTTCCTAGTAAAAATAAACTAGTTTTATGCTCGGCTTATTGCCATAGTCTCATAACTATAGTTTGCATTTTTTAACAAAAATAGTATTTGTTTGAGAACAAAGCACAAATCATTTAACTTATGACAATATTAATTACCTGGTACACCAAGAAAACCACAAAATAATGACAAGTATTAATTGTTGTACTACTAAAAAGTGAGAGTGTCGTACCGCTTAAATAAACCGTGATAAAAAGTTGGCCTAATCCGATGGTTCAATTATAGGATAAAAGTACAATGTGTTTAACTTATAAGTAAAAAAACAAGTGGATTATTAAAAAACACAAGGCAATGAAAAACAGTAACTAAGGAACTACTAAACGTGAGAGCGTGTCATATTGCTTAAAATGAAAATGTTAATCTACACTCATGTATGCGGTTTACTGGTTACAACTGCATCAACCAGTTTTAACGGTAAAAAACCTTAAATTACCTCTCCAAGTCCAAGTCATGGTCATAAACACCAAGTTGTCACCGCTTGTACGATATAAATGTTGGGTGAGACGACAGGGGGTGACCAGTGATGAACATCAGGATTTTCGTGGCTGTTAGTTGTGATCAAAACAGAGGAGTTCAAGTGAGAAAGAACCGGAATATCCTTTCTCTATTTGTTTCTTCAATTGTTTGAAGCTGAGATTTATAAAAATGTCCACTCCTAGCTTTGAGCGATTGATCTTGGAAGATCAATGGCTGAGCTTGTCTTCTACACTTCGTACAATAAATCTCAAAGTACATGATCTTTTATCTATCTATATTATATTATAATGCATGAAAGAGTGACATTTTAAGATACCCAAAAAAATAAGAACTTTTCCCTCTTAATTTATAAATACACCCTTAAAATGAGGGTAAATTGGTCTTTTAAACACTAATTATATTTTAGCCCTCATCTTATTACATTTAAATCTCTGAATTTTAACATAATTATTGGTAATTAGTTACATTTTTTCTCCTCCACAACAAACTTATAATTCTTTTACGTATTTTTGTCATATCTTATAAATCATAATGTTTTAAAAAAAATCCAAAATTACCGTGACGAACTACTCATTATTGAAAACGTTTCGATAGTTGTCTTGGTCAATATTGACGTGTGGGTTAAAAGGTACAAGTAGATGATGCCTTAGTGTACAAGTGATTAAAGCCCAATGTACTTAGGTGCTGTTTGTTTTTTTTTTTTCTGAAAAGCTCTGCGCAGAATCTTCTGTCTGCGTCGCGCAGACCACGCGCAGACTGTTTGTTTTTTCTGAAGACGTTTCATTAAAAAACGTTTGCGCAAGCTATTCTTGGTGCAGACTTGGCCCACCACTGTCTATCACCACCACCACCACCACCGTCCACCACCCACCACCATCCATCACCACCACCACCGTCCACCGTCCATCACCACCACCACCGTCCATCACCACCACCACCCACCACCACCGTCCGTACACCACCTCTAGTTTATTTTAGAAGTCTGCATACGTTAAAAAACAAACAGTCTTCTTCTTGCAGACTGCGGAGGTTTGGTCAACCTTTTCTTCTATAGATGTCTGTAGATGTGATCTGCAGATTGCAAACATTTTACCTCTTAAAAAACAAACAACACCTTAGTCATTATCTTAGAATGTTTAATAGCTACAGAATGTCAAATGATTAAATACCATCAATTTAATTCTCTCATATAGATTACACTTTAATCTCTCATCTTTAACAAAATTACAGATAATTAGTTAGTAGTTACATTTTATCCCTTTATAAAAAACTAACTCCCCTATGATTTTTAAACGGTCATAACTTTTTGGTACGTTAATAATCTTTTTTAATTTACGCCATATAAACGAGTATTTTATTCTCTTTAATTTGAGTATAGTATTGTTGTAGGTTTTTTAATTAAAAAATTGATATGTTACGTGATTAACAGTGTCTAAGGATGAGTAATAATTGAATCGTTAACTAAAATCAACCAAAAACTAAATTAACTAAAAACTGATTAACCGAAACCCCAATTAACCAAAAACGGTTATCGATTTTTTGTACCTTCATTTAACCAAAATTAACTGAACCGGAGCATTCATATTTTCATATATTTCTAGCTTTATACCTTTGGTTCATGTATTTCATATTTATACCCCCATTTTATTTATTTATACCTCCATTTCATGTATTTATACCCAAATTTCATGTATTTTTAATTAAAAGTTTTAGCCCAAGTTTGGTTTTGGCTATTAATCGAAATTAAATGAATTATCAAAAAACCGTCAATCTAACTAAATAAACCAAACCGATTAACTAAAAATAGATCGGTTAATAAAATAGACTAATCGATGACCTCGATTTCGGTTGAGGATAATATTCTAACCAACTGAACAATGCACACTATGGCAATGTCTGTGTTTCCCACCGCATTGCGCGCGCACGTATTGTTTATTAACCAAAATCGGTTATCGATGAGCAATAATTAAGTCGTTAACCTAAACCAAACCGAAAACAGACAAATCTGAACCGAAATCAACCAAAAACTGAATTAACCAAAAAATGGTTATCAATCTTTTGTACTCTCGTTTAACCAAAATTAGCTTAACCGAACCATTCATATTTTCATATATTTTATACTCAAAATTTGCTAATTTTATATATCCATTCATGTTTTCGTATATTTCATACCAAGTTTAAATGTAACTAAACTTTAAATTAATGTTCTAATACTATGTAATTACTAGGTCCCCAGGTTACCAACTTTTTTTTTCTTTTCATGCTTATGCTTATATGATTATATTAAATGAATTTTATAAAATCAAAATATATTTTAAACCACTTTTCAGTTTTCAATCATCTTGTATATATCATCAGATCAACCTCCTAGCCAAATCTTATCCGACGTTTCCGATACTTTGATGACATAGTCCAAGTATGATAGGTCAAAGGGGCGGCGAGGATTCTTAGGTAATGAGTTTGAAAGAAAGTTTCAGTGAGTTGATTTCAATAACGTTTTGGTAATGGGAACCACACTTGAAGAGAGGGGGGGGGGAGGAGTATGGAATGAATTGTTGGGTATCCGAGTGTAACAACTCACACTAAAATTAATACTTAGTAAATTAATTATCTATTAAGGAAACCCTAACTAAGAAACCCAAGTAATTCTGCACTAACCCTAAAAGTTTCATAACAATCGGAATCAGGATCAGGGCCCCTAAAACTCAAGGGGGGTAAACCCTAAATGATAATTATCTTCGAAAATTCGTTGTCTAAATTCTGAAAATTCAAATCAGCAACTCAGCATGCCTATACCCACGACAAGGCTACCCTAGGCCATAGGGACTTTCCCCGCGATACGCGACAGATGTCGCGCATCCTTCCGCGACTCGCGGGCGGCGCACATTTTCAGTATATATAGGGGGCCTTGGGACTTGAATTCAGGTGTTAATTCGACGTAGAAATTCATAATATACGTTGAGATATTAACTGTTTACTACAAACACACACTGCACGGGACGCTGCTGCAACAAACAGGGTAATAACTCGATCGCTATTACGATTCAACGTCCGATCGATTGAAACTATCCAACGATTGTTTAAGTGCCGCTCAAATTGAGTTTATACCTTGTTATTCATCGTGATTTCGACTTGAATGTTTGAGTGCTGTTCGAACTCGGACTATACTCTGTCATTCGTTGTGAATCAGATGAATTATTAAGTATTGCACTTGTCAATCGTTGTGAGGGTTTAATCTCGTGAATTGACGTAACTGCTGAATTAGTTACTAACCCCGTTTGTGTGTGCATTGTTATTTAAATTAGGTTAGAAGGCTAATCAGTAAAGCTTATACTCTGCTCGTTAAATCTGCAATGTGAGTCATTCTCTTTTTATCAACTGTTTTACAATATTCCAAATTATTTTCCAAAGTTATAATTACAGGGATTAAGTCTTTGTAATCACCAAATTACAGCCGGTATGTGGGGTATTGTGCACATTACTAGTGTTATCAGTTTAGGTGAGCGTACCTAATTCATGAAACGTCACTTTTAGGTGAACAGACCTATTAGTGATTGACGTCACTTGTGGGTGAACGGACCCAACAGTGATATGACCACAGTCACCGAAACGAGTCGAGTGACAAATACTGTGGGTAGTTGGTTGATATCAGAAACATTGTAATCGCTCTTAATACTGTAGATTATAACTAACTATGATTTTACATAAACAAGAATGATTCACTCAGTATTTCCCCGCTGACAAAACCTTTTTCAAACATGTTTCAGGTGATCTGTTGTGATCCAAGAAAAGTGCCGTGAAGCACTACAAGCTCAGAAAAGTGGCTCAATGTGAATAAATAAATAAACATGTTTTGAGAAATAAAGATTTCCCTGTGAAATCATCTTATTGTAAATTATGGGATTTTATCCCTAGAACTTTATATAATATATTAAACGGGCATTTTTAGTATTAAAAGATCCTGTATTAAAAGACTTCCGCTGTCACCTAAATTAGATACCACGGGATTCCTGCCACCCGGCTCTTGAACCGGGTCAAACTGGGGTCAAGGGCCGTGACAGGAAAAGGTGGTATCAGAGCCACTGATCGAGCCCCTGATTTAAGCCTATTACTAATTTAAAGTAAAGTATTTAACAAAATACTTAATTTTATTAATTGCCATTCTGTGATTATGTGTTTTATTAGTTGGTTATTTGTTAGCTACAGTATGGGTAAACAAAAGCTTTCTGCTATCTACCACAAATTAGACACTACACCCACAGAAAAAGGAACCTCTTCCTTCAAATCCCCAACAGATCTAAAAGAAGGAATTTTTGTCCGTAAAGCAAATTATGAAAATCCTCTTACCCCAGAGAAAAGAAATTCAATTCTTAGGAAGGGTCAGGAGAAAATAAAGAAACCCCAAGCCAAGAAAGTAAGGTTTAATCCGGAAATCCAGGAATTTGTTACTAGTCCACCTTGGGAGGACGAATTAGATGAAAAATGGGAAAATCTTTATATGCTAGCTACCGTAGCAGAAAATGCAAACCTCTAAAATACCAATAGGCCTAATCTAGTAGAAAATCACTACTCCGTAAATAAATAAATCAAATCCTAGTGTGTTCTTTTTCCTGATTATCCTTTGTATAAATTGGTATGCAATAAAACTTCAATGTTTATTTGTTAAACTTTGTTCCAAAGTTTTAACTTAACATTTTTGTGCATTTTGCATATATGCTATCTAGCATGAATGAGATATCGGAAGCATTTCAGAATCTCAACCTCTACCCAGTACCAATTGAAGTCTCCCACGACTTTACTGGTTATATTGCTGACATAGAGGAACCTCTGGAATTCCAAGCTCCACCGCTAGAAAAAGCCAAACCTAAAAAGAGAAGAAGATATGTAGAATGGAGAAAAGTGCGCAGGAGGAAGCCAGCCACTAGGAGACTTCCCAAAATAGAAAACCCCATAGACAAAGGGAAAGGAATTGAGACCGGAGAGATTTCTAAACCAGTAGAGATAGAAATAAGACAAGATATTAAGCAAAAGGGAATAGAGATTGGATAGAGTTCGAAACAACCGGAAGAAATCACATTTCAAGACGAAATAGACCGTCTACTAGCGAATTGTGATGTCATAGAACCTATCAACAATAATCTCTACTCTTACCCTGCCACAGCCCAATTTCCAATAAACTTAGAACCAACTATTCCAGACCCACGAATCCACACACGACCTTTAGGCCAAATAGAAGAGTGGTGGACAAATGACTGGCAATTCCAAAATATGATCAATAGTCCCTATACTTTACTTCCTCAATTTGATCCAGAACATATCCCCAACCCGCCAATGAGCTATGAAAACCTGTGTCACACCCCAACCGATGGCGGAATCATCGGGGCGCGGCACTGAGCGAAACAGATTGTTCAGAAGTTTCCACAACAACTATCATTACAAATTCAGTTAAGTGATACGTCCCATACCGTATCCCAAATAAATAAACAAGTTATCATAGAATACAACCAAACAAATATCACTGTTTCGACAACTCAGATTTAATTTAATACAGACCAAATGTTTAAATAATGCAAGGAATCATTTAGACTCATCCGGACAAGATCTACAGAGGGCTAAAGCCATAGACGCTTGATCGAACAACTCCAACGGTTCCATGGCTAGCGTTTATTTGCTTCTAGAAACCCCTAGGTAGGCTACGACCTACAACTGCTAGATGGGCTCTAGAGCCTTATTATTGCCTCGCTTTCCTAGCAAGCTAACACCTTAAGCACCTGTCACATACGTTAAAATAAAGTCAATACATATAATGTAAAGGTGAGCACACAAGTTTGATAATAGCATATAGAGTTCGAATAGTTTACGCATAACCAGGCACGTACACAGAGGAAAACGATGCATGTTAATTATCGACATGGGACCATCGATACCAACGACTGCGGGTTGACTGTCCGAGACAGTTCGCAATACATGATTACCACCGTAATCCATGCAAGTAATTATCCTTAGCAACCCCCGTGTGAACGGGTGCTGAGTCCAAACTATAGTACTATGTTGCTAAAGCAGGTAGATAGCACTCCACGTGTAAACATAATAAACAGCAATCATTTAGTCAAGTAGCACATGCGGTTAGGTTAGCGTTCAAATAGTTTGTGTTCGAATGTGATTTGATAGATAACGTATGTAACACCCAAAAGTGCTAAAAGCAAAAAGGGGTCGAGTATACTCACAGTGATTTGGTTATGGATTGAAGGGAGCGCTGAGAGTAGGTTAGCCTGGATAGTTCGATAGCATAACGATGAGTAACGCGGAAATACAAACAATGGAGGATGGGTCGATTGGGCCGGTCGATCGGACAGTTGGTTCGATCGGACGGGCTGTTCGTTCGGCTTGAAAGTCCGTTTGAACAATCCCATTCGATCGGCCGGTAGGCTCAATCGGCTGGTCCTTTCGAGTGGATTGTTTCTTCCTTTAGGAAAGGATGTGTTTGTGTAGGGTGGTTTGAACTTTTGAAGTTTTAGTTGTAGCATTTGAAAACATTGAAGTATCCTTACCTTTCCAGTCGGTCGATCGAACGATCCGTTCGATCGGTTATCCCAACCGATCGGTTAGTCACCCTAGTGTTATCGTTTGGCAGTGTGTCACTCGATCGGGTGGCATGCCCGATCGGGTGGCACTCCAATGTTTTGAAAAATGGTTAAGTGTTGAAGAATAGTATCTCATGATCCGAAGAGTAATGTTACAAATCGAGTGATAGGTTTGATCGAACATCACTTCGTCAATACTACACTTCATGAGATTGTGGGTCCATATGTTAGCCGATCGGCTGGCCCGTTCGATTGGCTGGGAAGTCCGTTCGGTTGGGCTGTCCGTTCGAACAGCCTAACCGTTCGGCCAGCATTCCTGACCTGGTTAGTCTATCCTCTAACACTTGGCTGTTTTGGTTAGCTTGATGTGATTTTGAGGTAGTTTGATAACGAGTTGAACCACAGAACATAAGTCCTTACTTGGTTCACTGGTTCGGGCAGGAATCACCCAAGTCCGGCCAGTGAACTGTTCGGAACTTCAATTTAACGTTTAACCCGAGATCGGTGAACCTCGTAGGTAGAATCCGAATCTTGAACCGTGTGTTTGTTTAGGATGATTTGTGAGTTGGTTCAAGTTTCGTTTTCACCGGTTTTAGAGTGTCGAGTGTAAAAGAGTTGAAAGATGGTTGAAAAATCCGTCTTTCAATCTTTTCCACCGTGAAATGTTAAGATCCTTGGTAGATTTTAGGTTGTTTATGGGGAAATCGGTTAGATCTAAGCTAATCATGGTGGAATGATGCCAAAACATGATGTTCTTGAAGAACGCCATGATGACATCACCCAAGAACACCTAGATCTTGGTGATTTCACGGTTAAAACTCAAGTTTTGAAAGATAGAAATGTGTAGAATCATTAAGTGAACAAGATCGTACAAGAATTAGAGCGAAAACTTACCGATTCGGGGAGAAATCTGAGAAATAGTGAAGAACAAGGGCTGGTCGGTCAGAGCTTTCCAAAAGTGGTAAAGATGACAATGACAGCCCTATTTATAGGCTTCCAAAAGAGTAAAGGTGTAACCGATCGGCCAGGGTTGCCCTGACCGAATGGGCTGGCCGATCGAACAGGGCTGTTCGATCGGTTGGCCTGTTCGATCAGGTTGCCCTGTTCGATTGGCACAACCTCTTGAGTGTTTCGCGACGATTTTTGATATTTCGATTTCGATGAACGATGATTTGAGTATGATAGAGTTCCTAATCAAATTACTTTTAGTCCCAACTACTATATCTAACATATAAGCATCCTTACTTCCATTTCGGGTTCGATTTCGATTGAGTTCGACTACCTTTCGAGTTTCGATTTGATTCGATTGATCCACCACACATAACAACGTAAAATAAACATGCACAAGTAACACGTAAGGCACACACACACGTATAAAAGTACCAAAATCCGCGTATTCGAGTTCGATGATTGATTCGATTAGCTTGATTATTGATTGATTAACTTTATCGCATTGTTACTTCCTATTATTCAAAGTCGATTATCGATTCGCAATTAGATTATCGTTCGACTCATTTTGCTCATACAACACTTACTCCACATAATACGAAACTTAAAATAAATTAATTCCAATAACAGTCAACATTTGACTTTGACATTTGGAAAACACGGGGTGTTACAACCTGGCCGAACTTCATCAGTTTGGTGAAGAAATGATAGGTACAGGGAATAGGATCCGGGAAATAGGGGAACAAATCTCCTGGAAGTACGACGAGAGGGAGCGTCACTACTGAACTGCCAGTTGATCAAAGAATAGTGGGGTTGGAAAGTCTGTCTGTATAATAATAGTAATAGTGAAATCTAACTTTGTAAAATGGGAAATAAAACATTGTAAGAAAGATAGTGTGTATTGACGCCTATATAATCTATCAAACAAAGTAGGAGTCGAGAAAATCGACAATTTTGGTTATAGATATGTGTTGTAAGGTTTTATGTGGTTATGTGTAATTGCTTTGTTATATCTAACTAGCAATTATTTGATACTAATAAATTACACTTATACTAATTATCAGATGGAAAAAGCTAGTAATGAACCAGTTAATGAAGAGAATCAATCTGAGCAAAATCAGGAAAACCAGTATATGACTAGACAAGATATTGAAAATATCATCACTCAAGGGATAGCTAATGCTATTCCTGCAATCATGGCTGCTGCTCAGAAACCTGTTGAACCGCAACAAATCATTCCTAGTAAACGTACCCAGGAGGACAATTTTAGCCATAGTGTAAATGGAGGCGGCAATCATGACAATAATAATCCACGACAGGCTCCACCTCCTAAGAAAATGAAAGCTGCAACGCCTGGTTGCACTTACAAAGAATTTCTTGCTTGCAAACCTGCTGAATTTGCAGGTAACGAAGGAGCAACTGCAGTACTGCGTTGGTTAGAGAAAACCGAAGCAGTAATTGCAATAAGTAAATGGGCCGAAGAAGATCAAGTTATGTATGCGTCGAATTTGTTCAAAGAAGGGGCGTTAGAGTGGTGGAACACTGTATTGCAAGCAAAAGGAAGAAGGGTGGCCTATGCAATGAACTGGGAAGAATTTAAGAGTCTTGTAGAAAGAAAATTCTGTCCCGAATACAAAAAGGAACAAATGGCAAACAAGTTCCAGAGTCATCGTATGATAGGCGTAGATTGTCGGGGATATACTTCGACATTCTTCGAATATGCGAGAGTGGTACCTACCCTGGCTTCACCAGAACCGGTACTCATTTCCCGTTATATTTGGGGATTAATCGGAGAAATCCGTAACATCGTTAAAGCTGCGAGACCACGCACTATTGACGATGCTGTGGAGTTAGCTAATACCTTAACCGATGAACTGGTACGCACAAGAGAAGAAGATCGAAAGAAGGAATTGGCTCAAAAGATTACCCAAGGATTTCGTGTGGGTAATAATAATAATAAGTTTAAGAAGAAAGGAATGAGGCAATCCGCAAATCCGCCTTTTTGCAGAAATTGCAAAAAGAACTATTTTGGAAGATGCAATGTAATCTGCAACTTTTGTAAAGTTGCAGGACATCGTGAAGAAAATTGTAGAAAGAAGACAACAGTCTGTTTTAACTGCGGAGAAACCGGACATTTTAGACTAGAATGTCCTAAGTTAGTTAAACCAACAGACAACAAAGCCAAACAAGCCGACGGAGCTACTAGGAAGAATGCACGAGCATTCCAGTTGACCACTCAAGAAGCTGAACTCATCCCAGATGTGATAGCTGGTACGTTCTTAGTTCACGACGTATTTGCAAAAGTATTATTTGACTCTGGTGCAAACCAAAGTTTTATTAATACTTCATTCTGCCAAGCTCTTAATTTACCTTTAACCACCCTTAGGCAGATCTTTACGGTCGAAACCGCATAAGGAAATTCTGTTAACATAGATAAAGTTTGGCAAGAAGGAAAGATAGAACTATTAGGCCATAAGTTTTCTGCAAATCTGTTACCTATGAAATTAGCTGGATTCGATGTAGTATTAGGAATGGATTGGTTAGTAGCCAACCATGCTCGAATCCTATGTGATAAGAATTCCGTAGAAATTCGCACCCCCACAGGAGAGGTGATTTTAATTACAGGAGATAGACCTCGAAAACCATTGAAATTCTTCTAGTGATGAAATTGGCTAGTTATTCGAGAAAACAAGAAATGGTGTATATGATTTCTGTAATCATTAACGCTAAAAGTAAGGAACTTCAAGATATCCCTGTAGTCTCAGAATATACAGATGTTTTTCCAGAAGAATTACCTGGGTTACCACCCGATAGAGAAGTAGAGTTCAGAATTTATCTAATTCCAGGAACTACACCAATAGCTAAGGCACCTTATCGATTAGCACCCACTGAAATGCTAGAATTGAAAAAGCAGTTAGATGAATTACTAAGCAAAGGATTTATACAACCTAGTTCATCCCCTTGGGGAGCACCAGTGTTATTTGTGAAAAAGAAAGATGGATCGATGAGAATGTGTATAGATTATAGGGAACTAAATAAGATTACAATTAAGAATCGATACCCATTACCTAGGATTGACGATCTTTTTGATCAACTTCAAGGCGCTAAGTATTTTTCTAAGATAGATTTGCGCTCCGGATATCACCAGCTGAAAGTACAAGAAGAAGACATACCTAAAACTGCTTTCAGAACTAGGTATGGTCATTATGAGTTTACAGTCATGCCCTTTGGATTAACGAATGCACCCGCAGCATTCATGGACATGATGAACAGGATCTGTAAACCATACTTGGATAAATTTGTGATCGTTTTCATCGACGATATACTTATTTACTCCAAAAGCCAAAAGGAACATTATGAGCACCTACATGTACTCTTAACTTTGTTAAGAAAAGAAAAGCTCTATGCCAAATTCTCGAAATGTGAATTCTGGCTGCAGGAAGTACAATTTTTAGGTCATATGGTGAATCACGAAGGAATTCATGTAGATCCTGCTAAAATAGAAGCAATTACCAATTGGAAAAACCCGCAAACAGCTATGGAAATTAGAAGTTTTCTAGGCTTAGCTGGATACTATAGACGATTTATTAAGGATTTCTCGAAGATAGCTGTGCCTTTAACTAAGCTAACTTGTAAAGCAGTTAAGTTTGAATGGGGACATAGACAAGAAGAAGCTTTTAAGATTCTAAAGCATAGATTGACAAATGCTCCAATTTTAGCTTTACCCGAAGGAACAGAAGATTTTGAAGTATATTGTGATGCTTCAAAATTAGGATTTGGATGTGTGCTAATGCAACGCAAGAAGGTAATTGCGTATGCCTCTAGGCAGTTGAAGAAGCACGAAGAAAATTATACAACGCATGACTTAGAATTAGGAGCCATAATTTTTGCCCTTAAGATTTGGAGACATTATCTGTATGGAAGTAAGTTTACTGTTTATACAGATCATAAAAGTTTAAGGTATATATTTGGGCAAAAAGAGTTAAATATGAGACAAAGAAGATGGATGGAAATCCTAAGTGATTACGACTGTGATATTCAATATCACGAAGGAAAGGCGAACGTAGTCGCAGATGCCTTAAGTCGTAAATATCATGAGAAGCAAAAGCGATTCTGTGCTCTTAGATTAAATCTACAAGTAGATTTAATGGAGCAATTGAAGGAAATTCAGGAAACAGCAATCAAGGACGTTGCTGAAGGAATGAAAGGTTACATAAACGAATTGGAACAAGGAAATGATGGAATTTGGAAATTCCACAAGAAACGAATTTGGGTACCTAAGCAAGGAGATTTAAGAAATAAGATTTTAGAAGAAGCTCATAAATCTAGGTATACTGTACACCCAGGAAACAATAAGATGTATCAAGATTTAAGGAAAAATTTCTGGTGGATAGGAATGAAAAAGGATATAGCTGAATATGTATCTGAATGTCTTACTTGTTCACAAGTTAAAGCCGAACACCAGAAACCTTCAGGATTACTACAACAGCTAGAAATGCCTGTATGGAAATGAGAACTCATAACAATGGATTTTGTTACTAAGTTACCTAAGACCAAAAAAGGTAATGATGCAATTTGGGTAATTGTAGATCGATTAACCAAATCAGCTCACTTTCTACCAATGAAAGAAACCTTTAGCATGGAAAGATTGGCCAAGTTGTACGTAGATGAAGTAGTATCTTTACATGGAGTCCCACTCTCCATTGTTTCGGATAGAGATAGTCGTTTCACTTCCCATTTCTGGACTAGTTTTCAGAAAGCAATGGGAACCCGACTAAATCTGAGTACTGCATATCATCCACAAACCGACGGACAAAGTGAAAGGACAATACAAACTTTGGAAGACATGCTCGGAGCATGTGTAATAGATTTTGGTGGTAATTGGGATAACCATTTACCTTTAATTGAATTCTCCTATAAAAATAGTTATCATTCAAGCATTGAAACTGCTCCATTCGAAGCACTATATGGACGCAAGTGCAGAACTCCAGTTTGTTGGGCAGAAATAGGAGAAAGTCAATTATCAGGTCCTGAGATTGTACAAGAAACTACTGCTAAGATAACTCAGGTCAAGGAAAGACTGAAAACGGCTCGAGATCGTCAGAAAAGCTATGCAGACAATCGTCGCAAACCATTAGAATTTCAAGTCGGAGACAAAGTACTATTGAAAGTTTCTCCTTGGAAAGGAGTAGTACGATTCGGTAAGAAAGGAAAACTGAGTCCAAGGTATGTAGGACCATTTTCAGTAATACAACGAATAGGACCAGTTTCTCAAACACAAGTGACTAGTGCTAGTCAAAGTCAAATGGGATTCAAAGAAAGGACCAGAATACACTTGGGAGATAGAATCAAAAATGAAGCGGAAATACCCTCATCTATTCCAGTAAATCTCGAGGACGAGATTTTTCTTAAGGCGGGGAGGATGTAATAACTCACACTAAAATTAATACTTAGTAAATTAATTATCTATTAAGGAAACCCTAACTAAGAAACTCAAGTAATTCTGCACTAACCCTAAAAGTTTCATAACAATCGGAATCAGGATCAGGGCCCCTAAAACTCAAGGGGGGGGGGGTAAACCCTAAATGATAATTATCTTCGAAAATTCGTTGTCTAAATTCTGAAAATTCAAATCAGCAACTCAGCAGGCCTATACCCACGACAAGGCTACCCTAGGCCATAGGGACTTTCCCTGCGATACACGACAGATGTCGCGCATCCTTCCGCGACTCGCGGGCGGCGCACATTTTCAGTATATATAGGGGGCCTTGGGACTTGAATTCAGGTGTTAATTCGACGTAGAAATTCATAATATACGTTGAGATATTAACTGTTTACTACAAACACACACTGCACGGGACGCTGCTGCAACAAACAGGGTAATAACTCGATCGCTATTACGATTCAACGTCCGATCGATTGAAACTATCCAACGATTGTTTAAGTGCCGCTCAAATTGAGTTTATACCTTGTTATTCATCGTGATTTTGACTTGAATGTTTGAGTGCTGTTCGAACTCGGACTATACTCTGTCATTCGTTGTGAATCAGTTGAATTATTAAGTATTGCACTTGTCAATCGTTGTGAGGGTTTAATCTCGTGAATTGACGTAACTGCTGAATTAGTTACTAACCCCGTTTGTGTGTGCATTGTTATTTAAATTAGGTTAGAAGGCTAATCAGTAAAGCTTATACTCTGCTCGTTAAATCTGCAATGTGAGTCATTCTCTTTTTATCAACTGTTTTACAATACTACAAATTATTTTCCAAAGTTATAATTACAGGGATTAAGTCTTTGTAATCACCAAATTACAGCCGGTATGTGGGGTATTGTGCACATTACTAGTGTTATCAATTTAGGTGAGCGTACCTAATTCATGAAACGTCACTTTTAGGTGAACGGACCTATTAGTGATTGACGTCACTTGTGGGTGAACGGACCCAACAGTGATATGACCACAGTCACCGAAACGAGTCGAGTGACAAATACTGTGGGTAGTTGGTTGATATCAGAAACATTGTAATCGCTCTTAATACTGTGAATTATAACTAACTATGATTTTACATAAACAAGAATGATTCACTCAGTATTTCCCCGCTGACAAAACCTTTTTCAAACATGTTTCAGGTGATCTGTTGTGATCCAAGAAAAGTGCCGTGAAGCACTACAAGCTCAGAAAAGTGGCTCAATGTGAATAAATAAAGAAACATGTTTTGAGAAATAAAGATTTCCCTGTGAAATCATCTTATTGTAAATTATGGGATTTTATCCCTAGAACTTTATATAATATATTAATCGGCCATTTTTAGTATTAAAAGATCCTGTATTAAAAGACTTCTGCTATCACCTAAATTATATACCACGGGATTCCTGCCACCCGGCTCTTGAACTGGGTCAAACTGGGGTCGAGGGCCGTGACACCGAGTATCACATGCTAGTTTTAATAAGGGTGTAAATTAGTTGGTTCGTATTTAAAGCTCAAGCTCAGTCATATAATTTTTAAAAAAAAATTGAGCTCGGTATTCAAAGCTTAAACATGACATGTTTCAATGAATCAACACTAAAAACCTTTGATAGCGGACCACTATCGTTGCTCGTGGTAGCACCTGGAAATAAGGATGAACTGGCTCGTGATATGTGCCAGCTCATCGGTAAAATACGTTGCTAGAAATGAAGTTTGTTGCTCACGGTTTGTTAGCACCACCAACCGACAACTATAAATCATCAGCCTTCATTTTCCAGTATCCCATTTCGACTTTTCTCACTTTCACTACTACTTTTACATTGTTTTGCGTGTCCTAAACTGACGTTGCAACTGTTATTACACGTGTGCTTTTCCCCGATGCTAGAACACTGTATAAGCATTGTCTAGACAACCTTTAGAGTGTTAGAAGTTATAAGTTGTCACCCATCCAACAAACCGTTAAGGTGAATACGTTTAAATGTTTTTAAATTTAAAAATGTTTTATATGTTTAAAAATAACATGAGTTTGTGTTAAATATATTTTCACATATGGTTGTTTATGGATAATATTCAGACCTATAAATGCACATATATTTTGATCAAATTGTAGACAAGTTATAAACCGTAAAACGGGGCACGAAGATAAATAGGAAAATTCGTAAAACTAGGCATGAAGTTTGGTAGTAAAATGGGTGGGAAAGCTCGCTGAATGTTTAGATTACTATCATGTTTAAATAGCTTTAATACTAATTATGCTAAAAATGCTTTATTGTTTGTTAAATGTTATTCACCAGATTTTCGCTTATGTATTATTTTCAAAGCGTTTACAGTTAATCATGAATAATAATGAATAGCAGGGCTAGTGCTGGAAAGATGACGATTCCCCCGACACCAAAAGAAACCTTATGACTAACGTATTTTGTAATATTGTCGCCAGGCAGAAATTTTAACTACCGTATTTATATGAAACGTTTTGTGTGGACAAAGGAATGTTTAATTCCCCGTTTATAAAAGTGTGTTTTTATTCAACTTACGAGTTGTTTAATTAACAAAAAAACGCAAACATTTTCCACTACTTATTTATTAAAACAGGTACCAATAGATTTGTTGCACGCTTGGGGTTTCTTAAAACCAAGGTGTGACATAATGTTTCATTAATAGGAGGCAGATGGTTTGTAGGGGGTACAGGTTCAACTGGAGACGGAGGGTTTATATGGCGTACAAGTTTAACTAGAGGTGAGGGGTTTGCAGTAGGTATGAGCATGGTATTCGTTCGGTACCAAAAAACGAAAAAAACTGGTACCGGTACCTGGCACCAAATACTCATCCCTAGTTTGTAAGGTGTATAGGTTCAATCGGTATCGAGGGTTTTGCTGCGTGTAGATATGTTTAATTGTAGGCGAAGGGTTTGCAGGGCGCATAGTTTCAAATGAAAATGGATATCCATTCTTAAGATTGTTACGTCCGTATTTGCGTCCAGAAGAAACGACATCCAAAGGTTTGCAGGGCGCATAGTTTCAAATGAAAATGGATATCCATTCTTAAGATTGTTACGTCCGTATTTGCGTCTAGAAGAAACGACATCCAAAAAGGCGCTAGAAACATAAACTTCTAAAATGTACAAATCTTTCACAACTTAAAAGGGTAAAAATGTTAGTAACATTAACACATGATTTTAACAAAATTTGGGCATGACCCGTCCGTAAAATGCGTATATCCCTGTTTGAACCATAACCAAGACAAATACCATTCTACAAGATACTACTGAAACCAAAACATCGAATACTAATAAAAGTGCGTCTACCAACAAATTGTACAAAAACGTATTTTGACCCAAAACCTTAGTATCAACTAGCGGAAGCGCTTGGCATCTCATATGAAGAACACGTGCTCGCTCCAATTCGCCGAGTCGCCTAAATTGAGGATTTACCTACATTCGACAACAAAGCTTTAAAAAGTTAGTCGTCATACTTGTTTGCTTATAAAACCGTCATTTTAGTTCCATTCGTTGTAACGCCCCAAAACTCGGGTCTAAATATTTTATTTGGACATTTTATTAGGTTGGCATAAGTAAGTAGGATTTATTGGTTAAGTGGGATATTTCACTAATAACCAAACTATCTAACTTGGTTAGATAGTGTTGGCTATCAATTGAGAGTGGAAAACAATGGGGGTTAAATAAATAAGAAAGAACATAAGGGACCAAGATTGCCAAATTGGAATATGAATTTAATTAAAACAAAATCTCACACACACTAGGTGGTGTGTGCGTGAGATCGATCAGGAGGAAGAAGGAAAGGGTGAAAACCCTAGTTCCCAAGAAAGCTTCAAATTGACAAGGAAATTAGGCTCAAATCCGATGCATGAACTCGTTTTCTTGATGATCTAGCCCTAGCAAACATGTGGTAAGTTGTATTTGATGATTTGATGATCTTGCTATGAAGTGGGTTATGGTCAATCCATGAAATTGTATGAAATTGATCATGTAGATGTGTTAGGATCACAATATAGAACATGAACTATGCAAGATTTTAAGTAATTTGATGATTTTGGATGAAACCCACTTGTAGTAGTGAAGATGATGATATGGATAATCATGCATGTTCATTAATTGTGTAAGATTGATGTATGATGTTGTATGTAATGAGTAATTGTCAGTTAATTTGGGTATAGTATGAAAATTACATGATTCTAGTGGAATTTGATGATCTTGATATGAGTTAGTAAGAATATGCAAAGAATGCTTGTACATAATGTTTTGTTAGTAATACACCCGCCAAGTGTTCGATAAAATGCCTAAGAGAGCAAAATTGTGAAAATTTATGAAGGTTGTGGGTAATTATGTATAGAAGGTGCTTATGGTGTAGCCGTTAGCAAAATAATAAGTTAAGTATGCTTAAGGTGGAGTCCATATGAGAATTCAGATTTGAATGTATGGTTTGGTAAAATTTATGCATTAGGAACTTGTACCTTATGCTCCAACGATGTGATGCTCGCCATGTAATTGATGCGCTTGATTTATGGTGATTAAGAGTGAATGTGTACGAATGTGAAATGCGTAGTTTATTGATAAGTGATAATGTTGGAGTTACGTCGTGTACATATGTAAGATGATAATTTTGATTGTGTGAATGTTGAACAATGCGGTTGTCGAATATAGAGTTATGAAAGCATAAGTATGTGTAAATTGGTTGTGTATATTGTGTATGTGACTAGGTGATCATGTAGTTGTATGTGTCAAACAACATTATGTATGAAACGAATGTGATGTTATTAATATGCTCTACTATATCAATATGAATGCTTCTTCAAAGGTTAGAAGTCATATGCTAGAAGGTTGACTTTCTGAAAGTCAACCGAGGGATTATAGTATGGTTAGGTATTTTGACACAAGCATAAGAATCAAGAGATCATGGAAAGTGTGTTAGACCAATTATGTGTTATATGTGATAATGAATTTGGATTTCGAAGATATTGAATAATGTGGTTGACAAATCATGTCATATGCATGTTAGTGAAAGTCAAGGTTGATAAGAGTTGGTAAATGTGTGTTAGTTTGAATGGGCATGAATACTAACGTTATTATGGCATGACGACATGAAGAATTGGAACCACGCAAGAATGGACCAAGCATGGAAGGATAGCGGGTCAAGATGAGGCAAGGAAGCTGTTACGAGCACGGATGCACAAGGTAAGTGACTTTCGACTCACTTCTTAGTATACATGAGGATTTTCTTGTTTGAAAATGGAAGGAAGCTATGTACGGTATGGAATAATTGAAAGTATTAGGAATAGTAATGATATTGATAGTTGAAGGTAGTTTGTGGGACTAAACAGGTCGAATAATTATGTATAAGTAAGGTAGCGGTAATGAAATTCGTAAAGAATATGGACCCGAGGCAAGGATTCTTAGTCTAAAATGTAGGGAAAGGTTTTACGGACAATTGGAAACGAGTTATGTTGATATATGCATGAACGGGTCAAAATTTGGTAAAAGGGTAATAAGCCGAAGGCTTAAAAGTCATAAAGTTAGGTAGTCCATATATTGGATTTTTACTCTATGTGATTGAGAATTAAATTACGGTCGCGTAGGAAAAAGAATCGGGTAAAACGGATCAAAAACGAGCAAGTTATGCGAATTTTAGTGTGAAAGTGGGGTGCTGATCTGGGCACCACCGTAGCTTACGGTGGCAACCGTAAGCTACGGTGGGAGCTGGAACCTTATTTCTGCCGTAAGGCAGTTTAAAGCCGCCGTAAGGTTTTGGGGGCCACCGTAAGCTACTGTAGCCACCGTAGCTTACGGTGGAGGGCTGATGCAAATATGTAGTTTATGCAGTTTCTTGTTTTTCCTTCAATTTCGGACCCCGTGAACTCATTCTAAGCCTCGTTAAGCATTTATAATGTTCCTCAACCCTACCAAAAGGTTATGTAAGTTATGGGTGAGTATGGAACTCCTTCTTAAGACCCGAAACATACCCAAATGACACTTAAATTGCGTTTATGATGGGAAGAGTAAGGTAGGGATGTGGGAGCGAGTATGCAGGGTAATGAACTAAGTATTGGATATGCATGTAAAGATTTAACTTTATTCCCATACGTTTAACAAATAAATAAGCAGGAATAAGAGTGAGTATGAATACGAAGGTTTGTATTTATGATACGGCAGTAATTCATGGAAATTAGGTAAGAGGTATGTACGAGTTAATAGGTATGGATGAATGTATTTATGTAAGCATGTGTACGTGTGAGTGAGGGTATACACATGAGAGATATGATTCGTTTTATGTATGCATGCAAGTGTGTATGTACATCTGTATGCCAGTAAGTAAGTTAACATGCTCGTATGTCTTCGATACGATTGAGTATTGACGTTAATGACAGTGTATCTTGAGAATGTATAATAATGCAGGTAGAATGTTGAAGTCTCACATGGGAGTGGATACTCAGACGGAAATGCCTAAATGCAAAGGATTACGGAATGGAAAGTGAAAACGTATGAATATTGCTATATTCATAATGTGTACTAACGTTTGAAATTGTATGGTAAGTGTAGGTTGTACGAGTCCCAAAGGATTACCGAGGCGTAGAGATCGAAGACCGAGTCACAAGTTAGATTGTACGGGAATGCTTGGATAGCTAATTTAGTAAACATAGTTTATGTTTTTATTCTGTAAATGGGTTCGATTGTTGTAATCATTGCAAATGTGTCACCTTAAGAATGAACTTCAAGTATGTTAAGATATTCATAATGAAAGAAATTTTATGGTACGTAATTCCGCTGCGTCTTTGTAGCTAAAGCGCGTTTAGGGTGTTTCAAGTTGGTATCAGAGCCCGGGTTTGAGAGAATCAAGTAGAAGGAGGTAAATACTTGAACTCAAACCGGTGTGCTCTCGTGACCAAGGACCCGTACAATCTAAGACTCAATCAAGATCTAAGGGCAGAAGCCAAGGTTAGTATGTGCTTAAGTATGTATTTGAAGATAACTAACAGTATGTTATGTGTAAGGTCAGCATGATTGCTTGGAAAGGATGATTTGTAAATGCGGTCTAGCGCCGGCACCAAGGTATGTAATATGACATATTGACCGAGGTACGTAGATTTAGTTATGGGTGCATGAAATGGAAGAATTAAGCAAGAGAAAGAAAATTTTAAATGAAATGTAATAATGATATGGTAAGGAAGTTTTGGAAATGTTACACGTGCCGAAACTCAATTCTGCGGACATAAGGTGGCGATTTCGCGAAGACACGAAATTAGTATGTGGATTGTGTACCTGGCCAGTACACAAGAAACGTATGACGTTCGTGAGATCGTGATAATTGTTACAGGTATGTCCGTTAGAATTAGGTTGTTGGTGAACGTGGGGGTGAAGAGAAATGTAAAACTTTCAGAAATGAAAGTATGAAAGATATGTTAGAATCCGCGGGACGGATTCGAAACATGAAAGAAATGAAAGTATGAATGATGTGTTAGAATCCGCTAGACGGATTCAAGGAATGAAAGGCTCGAATGGAATGTTTGAATCCGCAAGACGGATTCAAGGAATGAAATGCAGGAATGATATGCTTGAATCTGCGAGACGGATTCAAATCGTAGAAAGAAGAAAATGTGTAAATGGTAGGTGAGAAACCGTTAGACGGATTCAAAACATAGAAGTAGTAAAAAGGTATGGATGTTACATTTGAATCCGCAAGACAGATTTAAAACATATAAAAGATAAAATTTACCCACATCAGAATTGTGTCAATAATTGACCGTAGTCATGTCAAACGAGTTCTATGAGTAAATGCAAAGTAAATGAACAAAGGAATGATCGTAATGAACACACACAAACCTAAGTTTTAAAATGAAAGGAAGAAGTTTTACAACCCGTTATGTGTAAATGTGTTAGTAATCGATCCGTAGGAGTCATAATGTAAGGCGGGCTACTACCCGGACAATGATTTAAGTATGAATGAGAAGGGTAAGCTTGGTCATGAGTACCGAAATAACGTAATGAATGATTTTGCAAGTAAGCATGAATGGAAAGGAGTACGAACGTATACCTCGATGCATATACGATAAATAAGAAATGTTAGTTGTCCTTGAAAGATCAAATTATGAAGGTTGGCGAACTAAGTAACTAGAATGAAAAAGTTTCATGTGAGAACTGAAAGGTACTAACTGTTAAATTTCTTGATGATAATGTTAGAATCTTTGATGTGATGAAACCAACAGAATTGGTGAAAGGATGCGTTCGAATGGAGGCACATTACATGGATGAATGGAATCTAGCCTGGTATGGCTAGTACTCGTGAAGAATGTGGACAGATCTGATTTACAGATCGTTGTAGTATGGAATGAAATCGAGGTAAGTAAAGTGTTTTAAATTATGACGGATAAGTATGAATTAGTAAATCGAAATCGCCCTGCAAATTGAGTGGTGAAAGGAGTATGGTATAGTATGGAATGGTTAATTCCTTATAATTAACATAAGGAGAGAATCATGTCATTGAGAATTACGTTTTATAAGTTATTAGCGAAACCTTCGGGTGTGGGTTAGACTCTCGTATGAAGAACCTGTATGATGCGCTTGTGTAGGCAACTTTAGTGATGCATGAATTGAGAAGAATAGTAATGTAGGACAAATGAGGTAAGTTGAAGGTAAAGTATGAGAAATATGGACTTACTAGTAAGGACTGGTGTTGAGGTTATGTCAAATTTCTAGTTTTTGAATATGATTGTCAACTATAGTATTTCGAATATGTTAGTATGAGTTGAAATGGTGATACATGTGCATATATGTAATTAGTTGATCATGTACTTATGTATATGTGTGTCTTTCACCATGATTATGAAATGTAAATGGTATCATTGGTATGGCCGACTAGGTTTAGATGAGTAGATGATCA
This sequence comes from Helianthus annuus, assembly GCF_002127325.2. NCBI lineage: Eukaryota > Viridiplantae > Streptophyta > Magnoliopsida > Asterales > Asteraceae > Helianthus > Helianthus annuus. The sequence goes on along the minus strand of NC_035440.2, from coordinate 164,283,949 downwards.
TATGACGAAAGTATGTAGGTAAGATGATTGACTTTCTGAAAGTCAACAATGTATGAATAGCACGACTAGGTCTTTTGATGCACTTTAAGAGTAGAGACGACTAGTATCGTTAAGAAATGCTAACCTTGATGCTCGGCTTGTTGGCCATGTTCATTTGAACGAGACATTGTAGAAAAGATACGCATGGCATAAATAACAAAAGTGACCATGGAAATAATGCCTAATTTTCATGTTAAGTATGGATAAGTGGGTTTAAGAAGGGTGATTATAAGTAAGAATTGGTATATCGAAAGTCTATGATATGCGTATAATGATATGTCGACCCTTCTATAAAGGTGAAATGTAAGTAGAAAGGACTTTAGTAACGGGATGATAGGATTTGCTCGTGGTGAGCAGAATGAAACAAGGAATATGATACAATAATAGAATGAAATAAATCATAAAAGTGAAAATGACACTAGTAAGGGCTCTGGATAAGTTTCTGACCTTTCCTGTGTTTGTGAAGGTAAAGTTTGCTTAATTTAAGAAAGTAGGGACAATGCGTACAAGTATACTCAATTATGAGTAAAAATTTTAGCCAAGATCTTGAATATATTCGTATTGTATTACGCACTCTAAATGAGTACAAAGAAAAGAGGGTAAGAGTAAGAATGAGCAAGGTTTCGGGGACGAAACCTCTTTTAAGGAGGGTAGATTTGTAACGCCCCAAAACTCGGGTCTAAATATTTTATTTGGACATTTTATTAGGTTGGCATAAGTAAGTAGGATTTATTGGTTAAGTGGGATATTTCACTAATAACCAAGCTATCTAACTTGGTTAGATAGTGTTGGCTATCAATTGAGAGTGGAAAACAATGGGGGTTAAATAAATAAGAAAGAACATGAGGGACCAAGATTACCAAATTGGAATATGAATTTAATTAAAACAAAATCTCACACACACTAGGTGGTGTGTGCGTGAGATCGATCAGGAGGAAGAAGGAAAGGGTGAAAACCCTAGTTCCCAAGAAAGCTTCAAATTGACAAGGAAATTAGGCTCAAATCCGATGCATGAACTCGTTTTCTTGATGATCTAGCCCTAGCAAACATGTGGTAAGTTGTATTTTATGATTTGATGATCTTGCTATGAAGTGGGTTATGGTCAATCCATGAAATTGTATGAAATTGATCATGTAGATGTGTTAGGATCACAATATAGAACATGAACTATGCAAGATTTTAAGTAATTTGATGATTTTGGATGAAACCCACTTGTAGTAGTGAAGATGATGATATGGATAATCATGCATGTTCATTAATTGTGTAAGATTGATGTATGATGTTGTATGTAATGAGTAATTGTCAGTTAATTTGGGTATAGTATGAAAATTACATGATTCTAGTGGAATTTGATGATCTTGATATGAGTTAGTAAGAATATGCAAAGAATGCTTGTACATAATGTTTTGTTAGTAATACACCCGCCAAGTGTTCGATAAAATGCCTAAGAGAGCAAAATTGTGAAAATTTATGAAGGTTGTGGGTAATTATGTATAGAAGGTGCTTATGGTATAGCCGTTAGCAAAATAATAAGTTAAGTATGCTTAAGGTGGAGTCCATATGAGAATTCGGATTTGAATGTATGGTTTGGTAAAATTTATGCATTAGGAACTTGTACCTTATGCTCCAACGATGTGATGCTCGCCATGTAATTGATGCGCTTGATTTATGGTGATTAAGAGTGAATGTGTACGAATGTGAAATGTGTAGTTTATTGATAAGTGATAATGTTGGAGTTATGTTGTGTACATATGTAAGATGATAATTTTGATTTTGTGAATGTTGAACAATGCGGTTGTCGAATATAGAGTTATGAAAGCATAAGTATGTGTAAATTGGTTGTGTATATTGTGTATGTGACTAGGTGATCATGTAGTTGTATGTGTCAAACAACATTATGTATGAAACGAATGTGATGTTATTAATATGCTCTACTATATCAATATGAATGCTTCTTCAAAGGTTAGAAGTTATATGCTAGAAGGTTGACTTTCTGAAAGTCAACCGAGGGATTATAGTATGGTTAGGCATTTTGACACAAGCATAAGAATCAAGAGATCATGGAAAGTGTGTTAGACCAATTATGTGTTATATGTGATAATGAATTTGGATTTCGAAGATATTGAATAATGTGGTTGACAAATCATGTCATATGCATGTTAGTGAATGTCAAGGTTGATAAGAGTTGGTAAATGTGTGTTAGTTTGAATGGGCATGAATACTAACGTTATTATAGCATGACGACATGAAGAATTGGAACCACGCAAGCATGGACCAAGCATGGAAGGATAGCGGGTCAAGATGAGGCAAGGAAGCGGTTACGAGCACGGATGCACAAGGTAAGTGACTTTCGACTCACTTCTTAGTATACATGAGGATTTTCTTGTTTGAAAATGGAAGGAAGCTATGTACGGTATGGAATAATCGAAAGTATTAGGAATAGTAATGATATAGATAGTTGAAGGTAGTTTGTGGGACTAAACGGGTCGAATAATTATGTATAAGTAAGGTAGCGGTAATGAAATTCGTAAAGAATATGGACCCGAGGCAAGGATTCTTAGTCTAAAATGTAGGGAAAGGTTTTACGGACAATTGGAAACGAGTTATGTTGATATATGCATGAACGGGTCAAAATTTGGTAAAAGGGTAATAAGCCGAAGGCTTAAAAGTCATAAAGTTAGGTAGTCCATATATTGGATTTTTACTCTATGTGATGGAGAATTAAATTACGGTCGCGTAGGAAAAAGAATCGGGTAAAACGGATCAAAAACGAGCAAGTTATGCGAATTTTAGTGTGAAAGTGGGGTGCTGATCTGGGCACCACCGTAGCTTACGGTGCCACCGTAAGCTACGGTGGGGGCTGGAACCTTATTTCTGCCGTAAGGCAGTTTAAAGCTGCCGTAAGGTTTTGGGGGCCACCGTAAGCTACGGTAGCCACCGTAGCTTACGGTGGAGGGCTGATGCAAATATGTAGTTTATGCAGTTTCTTGTTTTTCCTTCGATTTCGGACCCCGTGAACTCATTCTAAGCCTCGTTAAGCATTTATAATGTTCCTCAACCCTTCCAAACGGTTATGTAAGTTATGGGTGAGTATGGAACTCCTTCTTAAGACCCGAAACATACCCAAATGACACTTAAATTGCGTTTATGATGGGAAGAGTAAGGTAGGGATGTGGGAGTGAGTATGCAGGGTAATGAACTAAGTATTGGATATGCATGTAAAGATTTAAGTTTATTCCCATACGTTTAACAAATAAATAAGCAGGAATAAGAGTGAGTATGAATACGAAGGTTTGTATTTATGATACGGCAGTAATTCATGGAAATTAGGTAAGAGGTATGTACGAGTTAATAGGTATGGATGAATGTATTTATGTAAGCATATGTACGTGTGAGTGAGGGTATACACATGAGAGATATGATTCGTTTTATGTATGCATGCAAGTGTGTATGTACATCTGTATGCCAGTAAGTAAGTTAACATGCTCGTATGTCTTCGATACGATTGAGTATTGACGTTAATGACAGTGTATCTTGAGAATGTATAATAATGCAGGTAGAATGTTGAAGTCTCACATGGGAGTGGATACTCAGACGGAAATGCCTAAATGCAAAGGATTACGGAATGGAAAGTGAAAACGTATGAATATTGCTATATTCATAATGTGTACTAACGTTTGAAATTGTATGGTAAGTGTAGGTTGTACGAGTCCCAAAGGATTACCGAGGCGTAGAGATCGAAGACCGAGTCACAAGTTAGATTGTACGGGAATGCTTGGATAGCTAATTTAGTAAACATAGTTTATGTTTTTATTCTGTAAATGGGTTCGATTGTTGTAATCATTGTAAATGTGTCACCTTAAGAATGAACTTCAAGTATGTTAAGATATTCATAATGAAAGAAATTTTATGGTACGTAATTCCGCTGCGTCTTTGTAGCTAAAGCGCGTTTAGGGTGTTTCATTCGTGTACGTACTTTCATTTCTCTTACGCATTCCATTATCCAATTAAATGGGCATGACATATACTTTCATACAACTAACCCGTTTGTAGGTGGTGACGACCAAACATGAAATATCGTATAAACCAAAACGTCCATAGCATAATCTAACCGCTTAAGTTTACTTCAACCCGATTATCCTTCTAACATTCATCCATTTCATTACTATATCAACACTTCGAAAGTCCGACATTCATAAACCTGCACTTTCAAACATACTCAATAATAACTTGGTTAGCAAACCCGTAATCCCAACATATTCAAGTACTACATTTTTGTAAAAAGGTCGCCAATCATTTATATGCATCTATTTAACTACAACACAATGTACGCCTTTCGCATAATTATGTACATACGTGTGTATATATATATCTTCTATACACATCACGCATACTAGTTTATACGACTTAAACTCACCATGACTCCAATTATTCATACCTACATACCATCCTATTCACTTAACTTAATTAACACACCTCCCTAATCATCATTACATACATCTATCATACTCTTATACAAATTACATGAGGGTTAGACTTGGGTTTACAACTTATAATCGTCAAGGGAACACTCGAAATCATGTTTGGGAGGCCCACCGTAGTCCACGGATAATATACCGAAGCCTACGATGCATAAATCACATAAATAATATTTTTCACAGAACCTTCACCCGGCCGTGTCAGCTCACTACCCGGCCGTGTCAGCTCTGCACTTTTCCTAGTCATTAATTCTTACCGAAACGGACATAACTCTCTCGTTTTTCATCCGTTTTGCGTCACGTTTCTTCCTACATGATTGTAAATTAACATTCTATCATGTGAACTTGAAATCGAACATCCGAGTTAAGGAATTTCTTAACTTATACATGTTCGGCTTATTATTCGTCTACGAATTATTCGACCCATTCATGCTTTTATCAAAATAGTCTATTGATTTGACCTCAACTTCATATGAACTTAATAATTAAACATTATATTACTTAAACAAACCAAGAAGTGATTATGGAAATCACTTACCTCGTGCGTCCAAACTTGTGCATAACTTCCTCATTTCCTCTTAATCCGTTAGCCTTCCATACTTGAGTCCATGTCAATTTAGGTTTCCTATCCTTTCAAGTCATTATACCCATTTCATAGTTAGCACGCATGATCATTCATATCGCATCCATTTTCAACTCTTAGCTACATAAACTTTTAATAGTCAAACTTTATCACGCATAAAACATGAACTGACAACCAGATTGTTCAACATTTACTTAGTCAAATTTATTATCATAGATACGTACACGACATAACTCCGACATCATTACTTATTAATAAGCTATTCGTTTCACATTCGTACACATTCACTTTTGATTACCATAAATCAAGCGCATCAAATACATGGTGAGCATCACACCATTTAAGCACAAGGTACAAGTCCCTAATGCATAAGCTTACCAAACCATTCATTCAAATCTGAATTTTCGTATGGACTCCACCTAAAGCACACTTCACATATTATCTTGTTAACGACTACACCATAAACACTTTCTATACATACTTACCCACAACTTTCATACAATTTCACAAATTTGTTCTCTTAGGCATTTCATCGAACACTTGGCGGGTTTCGCATTTGTAACACATTATGTACAAGCTTTTAAAGCATGATTCCTACTAATTCTTTACATAACTTATTAACAATCAATCAAGTTCATAACAATATTTCATCCTAACTATGAACATATGGTTGTGACATCGATTATTCATAACAAGATCATCAACAACAACCAAATTAACATGTAGAAATCTTAAAATTTCTAGCCATTCCTTGACATGCAAGCGGGTTTTGCCTAATCCATGTTCATATTCAAAATTTAACATATCTTGATGTTTACACAGCCATAGCAACCATCATTCATACTAGATTTAGCATTACATTCACGAATTATTCTAAACCCTCTAAATCAAACATCACCAAATTGCAAAATTCGACTTACTTGATGTAGGAAATACTTAGGTGATCACCATTCTTAATTCATGCAGTCAACTAGCCTTCAATTTCCCTTTTAATTTGATGATTTCTTGAGGTTTAGGGTTCACACCCCCTTGCTCCCTTCTCCTGTACGATCGCAACACACACCTTGTGTGTGTGTGTGTGTGATTTAATTTTGTTTTAATTAATTTCAATTTCAAATTTGGCAATCCTAGTCCCTCAAGTTTATCTCCATCATAGTTGCCACAAGTTTCATTCCTTTACTTAATTTGCTAGGCATTTAACTAGGTTTACTAACCTAGTTATTATACCTCCTTTTGTTAAACATGATAACAAACTAGCAATTTAATAATTCGGTTTTGGGGTGTTACAAAGATGAGATGGTGTAGGTTGAGTTAAGATTTAAATGGTTTGAGATGGGGTGTGCGGTTTGAGTTGAGAGTTAAATGATTTAAATGAGAGTGTGGTTTAAATCAGAGAAAAAAAAAACAATTTTTATTATTAAACCTCAAACGCTCATGAAGGACCTACCAAAACCGCCCAGACCAAAGTGCTCGAACCTCTAGCCGAGCATCACCTCCAACACAAGAAGTCCTTGAGGGGGCAGTTTGGGATTTCAGACACCTCCACGTTGGACGCGACGTGAATAATATATATTTGCACAACGTAGAAACATAGTTTGTGATAGTGGAGACAGAAGACATAGTGTAACGCCCACTTTTTCCTTCTTTTGAATTTAAAGATAATGACATATTTCAACAAAATACGCCACGTCTCAAAAGACATAATACATACCATCAAAACGAACATTGATGTACATACGAAAAACCATTAAGTTAAAAACACTTACAACCAACTAAGGTTTTCAAAAGACATAACATAATAAAACTTAGGGTTTAACTACTAAACATAAGTTAAGGCAACAAAAATATATTTGACCATTGTCTTCATTACAAAAGTAGCGGAACACATGAGGGGCATTTGAAGCGTGTTCGATCCGGGCGAAGCTTGACAATTAGACTTGAGATTTACCTACATCACAACATCAAAGTAAACTTCATTAAAGCTAAATTACTTCCTTTATAACTCAAGATTTCAACTCACGGATTTATGACCATTATGACATACGCAAACTTACTAGTTACTCGTTACGTTAGTACCATCATTCTTGCACATGAGTATGTTCCCAAAATGGAACATCATACCATCATTCTCATTCTTACATTCTAATTCTTTTGACCCGTTCATAAAGGGACTACACACATTCTTTCTCTTGCATTTTAATCTAATATATTCGACCCATATAAATGAGTCCTACACATGGTTCTTTTCATGTTTAATACAATTACCACACCATATAGTAAAATAATAGTATAATAAAACCATGAATCGTACAAGTAGCGTACCTTGATATTGATTCCCTTGTTGCTTCGCTTGACTTGAACTTTCTTCCTTTACACCTATACATAACCATTCATACTTTAATTTATGTCTTATACTCGTCTACATACACCACTTGATAAGACATCATATAATCTACATTTACTTCATAAACACATTCAAATCACATAAAGTTTATGACTAACATGGCTGAAATCTTTATTAAGGCATTTCATCAAACACTTGGTGTGCATAACATCAACGAAGCATAAAGTACAAGTGTTCAAAGCATGGTTCTACTAATTCATTCTTAGATTATCAAGATCAACCAAAATTTCATACAACAATCTTTCCAAATCAGTTTCAACTATCATTTATTCACTAATAACAATTCTCACACTAAGCCATTACAATAATTTGCACATAATTCATTCATGTTCTTCACTATCTTCCTAATTCAAGTGGGTTTATGCTTCAAATCATTCGATTAACTAAACTCAAACAAATTTCTTGTTCTATTGTGTAATCCTAACTCACAACTACACAATTATTCACATTACTACAAGATTGGGTTGAAACCCACTTTCTACAAATCATCAAAACAGAAATTTCGACTTACCATTCATTGAACAAGCTTAGATAATTCGAGTTTTGAGTTTATGCATTTGTTTGGGCTCTTAAACTCCTTCTAATTTTGAGAATTTCTGGAACTAGGGTTTCTCCTTGGTTCCTTTTTGCTCCTGATAGATCCACAGAACACACAAAAGTGTGTGTTTTGTGTTGTTTCATTTTATTAATAACTTTCATCCCATTTTACAAGTTTAGCCCCTCTAATTATTATTGTTGTTTATTGTCACATATCTGTCCTTCTTGTTGAACTACTAACATATTCATTTAACTTGGTTAATATAACATAACTAGACATTTAGGTAACATAATGAATTGCATATTTTGAGGTGTTACACATAGGATTTCAACAGGATCGATGATCCCTCTTCTCACCATTCATTATGTATAAATAATAGGGTAAATTACACTTTTCGTCCTTTATGTTTTCACAGGATTGTAATGGATAACTTTTAACTTCAATAATTACAGTCACAATCATTTATTTGTAAAACTCATTACACCCTAGGCCCTTTAGCACTAACATGGTTAATTTTACATGTTAAGTTTATATCACGTGCCCCTCATGTGAGGGGATTTATGTCTTTTGCACCATTGTTCCTCATCATCAATGTTCTTCTTCAACCCTCTCACATGAACATCAATGAACAAGATCTGTAAAATTTGCACTCCCTGAAAATCCCACACACATATGAAGAATAAGAACAACATGAAAAAAATCACTTCCTCATGATCTCCATAACAACCAGCCACCACTTCGTTTTCTCCATCTCTTTCTCTTCTCCATAACTACCGACCACCACTTCCGGCCACAAAACACCTAAAAATCCACATCCCTCTGAAAACCACCACCATTTCCAGACATCACTTCATATATAACCCTAGATCTGAAAAACGTATCTTGATCTGAACATCTTATAGCAACTTTTCAATAAAATTCAGTTTATAACAAGTTTTCAACAACAATCACTAAAACAAAACACACAAACAGTAATTAAAGTATAACTAATTACCTCAAAATCCTCATGGAGTTCTATTATTCTTCCGTTTTGTCTCCACCATGGTAAATGAGGTCCTTTTTTCACTTCTAATCCTTGCTTCCTTTATTCCTCTTTGCTGGAGCCCTATTATTCTTCTGTTTTGTCTCTGTCATGGTGTACGACGGCGAGCGGTGGTTAATAGATGCAGGCGCATCCTCTTACTCCGTCCAGATCTCGACAAACACCTCACATTCCTCCAAAAATCAGCCGACTTACTCGAAATTGTCAAAGCAAAATCAGATCACATGCTGTTGAACGTCGATTCGACTTGCGTTCTCGCAGATTAGGTCTCAGGTAAGGTTCGCGCTCGATCTGGCTCAGAGATTTTAGGATAAACGATTTATCACCGGTGTGTTACAGGAACTTGTTGGTGTTCTAGGGTTGGGGAATTAGGAAATGGGGAAGATAATGGAGAATTAGGAAATGGGGAAGATGATGTTATGTTATTTTTTTTGGTTTTATTTATTTAGAAACTTTTTAAATTAAAGTGTGAAATGACCATAATACCCTAAATGAATAAACTTAACTGAAAATTTTAACTAGGTTAGTATTAAAGGACATAGACTCTGATGGGTTTTGCAAATAAAGGATTATAATTATTGAAGTTAAAGGCTATCCATTGCAATCCTGTACAAACATAAAGGACGAAAAGTGTAATTTACCCTAAAAACTGTTTTGCCTAATACAAGGAAGGGAAAATATTTTTGGGATTACGTCGATTAATTTTAAGGATTAAGATTAAAGACAACTAATTTGTATTCGATAGAAGTTAAAACTGATTCAAAGGAGAAAACGAATTCATAAGCAATGCTCGCATTTTTTTTTTTTTTTTTTTTTGTATAAATCTTGTTCCACTGATTTTGTAACTCAAATAACTTTTGTATGTTTTGTTTTCTTGAAAAAAAAGCTATACCACAAAATCAATATTCATGTCCTATTTAATTTGAGTATATAATAACATTAGTTTTTAAAAGTGTTAGATGCACAATTGATTACAACGGTGCCCCCAAACAGTCTAAAATGTACATCTAAATTGTCTAATTTCAACAAAGCTTACAAATTTGTCACAACACTAATTTAAAAGTAATTACAGCAGTATGTTTAACGTATAACAACGCGTTAAAGTTCTATATGGCTAACACATGAACAAATGCTTGAAGTGATACATTCAAATATTTAAAACAACTTATCCAAATAATCCATAGTTTGACAGACGTAAATACATCACCAATACGTATGAAAATCAAACATTGTTAGAGTACCGACATATCCATATATTTTACTCGTCATAAAATTTTCAAAATATAATATAATTCTATAAATAGTCCATTAAATAACACTTATAAAAAGTATTTCACGGTAGTCGCCTTAAAATGAGTACCTACCCTGCTTTCTTCCTTTCATCAAACCAAAACCCCACAACGTCTAACTAGTTGTCTGTGCAACACTTTCCGATAACGGAATATTCTTTTCCGTCAACTTCACTGCTATTACACTTCACAACTCACCGGATCCGTTAGTTTCCTTACAAAACAATAACATGCCAACGCCGTCGTATTGGTGTTACCGGTGCACTCGCTTAGTCAGAATACCAGACCAAAACGCCGTCGTATGTCCAGACTGCGACGGCGGATTCATCGAAGCCGTAGATGTCAACGTCAACGCCAACGCCAACGCGTCGCCGTCACAGGAAACTCGCCGGCGTTTTCCAGCCGCAGCGATGTACATGCTCGGCAGCAACGACCGGTCAGATCTGAGATTCCGCCGCCGTGGCCGGCGGAACAACGGCGAGTGGTCACCATTCAATCCGGTAATCGTTCTCCGCAGCAGCAGCGGTGCTGACGTCACGGATTCAAATTCCGGCCCCGGAGAAAGAGGTTTTGAACTCTATTACGAAGACGGAGCTGGCTCCGGTTTACAACCGTTACCGGCGATGATGTCGGAGTTGTTAATCGAATCAGGATTCGATCGATTACTCGAACAGTTATCACAGATCGATATCAGCGGTTTAAACCGTAACGAACAACCTCCGGCGTCAAAATCTGCAATAGAATCGATGCCGACGATAGAGGTGAATAATATTCACGTCAGCAAGGAATCTCACTGTGCAATTTGCATCGAAGCGTTCGATCTCGGTGCGGAGGCGCGTGAGATGCCGTGCAAGCACATCTACCACTCCGATTGTATTCTCCCGTGGCTGACGTTGCGAAACTCGTGTCCGGTGTGTCGACACGAGCTTCCAACAGATTCAACAGATTCTGTTACAGTAACAGAGTCTGTTGAATCACGAAGTGTTAGATCGGTATCACTACAACGCAACGAAACAAACGAAGAAGAATCAGCTGCAGTTGGACTAACTATTTGGAGATTACCTGGTGGCGGATTTGCCGTCGGTAGGTTCACCGGCGGGAGGAGGACCAGCGGCGGCGAGAGAGAGCTTCCGGTTGTGTACACTGACGTCGACGGTGACGGTTCCGGCAGCCCTAGGAGAATCACATGGGAGACTAGAACGCATCGAGCTAGTGGAAATGGAATTCGTAGAGCTTTTCGGAACTTAATTTCGGTTTTTGGAAGGTCTAGAACGAATTCGAACTCCTCGGAGCATAACGGAGGTTCGATGAACAGAAGCCGGAGCTTATCGAGTTCGATTTTCAGGCGAATGGCGTCGAGAAGAAGCAGAACTTTGATTTTTGAAGAACAGAATGGTATGCCGAGATGGTAGTTTTGATTTAATTGGTGTTGTTTAAGTTGTTATAATCGTGTTATTATTTTGAAGGTTGTAAATATACTTGATGATGCCAATGCAATGCGTTGATCCGAATATGAAAGATAAGATTAATTATGTTACTGGTTTGGATTTGTTGATATGTTAATTGTTGAATTATGCAATTTGGTTATTGTCAACTGTGAATTGAAGACCCTATCCAATTTCCATTGCTTTTGTTGAAAGTTGACCAAAGAAAGTAAGTAGGGCTCATTCATATATGTGGACTATGGGCAAACTTTCTGCCCTGTATACATGTGATGAAAGCTACTTTGGTTCAAAAGATATATAGATATAATCACACTTTTAATACGAAACAAGTTTAAGTAAAAGTTTGTGATAAGCTATAATGCATTTATGCATAGTGTTTGATAGCTACTTTGGTTCAATTTTTTCTTTAACTGCCAAGGAACGATGTGTCAACCATCGTGACACCGTGGGAATTGAATCTGGGTTACAAGTAACACCAAGTCTTTCCCTATTTTTGGCTTGGTTCAAAATTTTAATGTGGAGCAATGTATGATAGCTACTTTGGTTAAAAGGTATTTAGATTTTAGATATAATGGATTTATATACTGTTTTGATATGGATATTTTAACACGGAACAATTCTAGGTTATAATGCACTTACGCATACTTTTAATACGGAACTCTAAGACTATGGAGTGTGGGGCGTGGGTTGGGGCGGCGGATTGTGTTTAACGCTGGCTATACCACACCGGCTAAGTGTTAGGCATAGCGTCGCCCCTTTGGGCTTTGGCATGAGGATTGTGCCTGACGTGGGACTGGGTGACATGGTGGGTCATGGTTGATTGGTTTAATATAAATTGTGTTTTTTATATAATTGTCAACTGATAAAAAAACACATGGCACCCCACGCCGGCTTGGCCTCTAAGGGGTTTTTTGTTTAACTCTTTATGAGACTCTTAATGGTTCAAACCTCTTACTGGTTAAACACTTAATGATTCAGACTATTTGTTGTAACCCCATAATTTGAAGCCGGTCAAACCCAACCTGAAACGGTTAAAATTTGATTTTCAAAAGATCAAATCCGATCCTTTGACTTTCTTCAATCCAATTCAAACAATTTGGACTTTTATTGACCCAAATCTGAATTGTGTACCTCTAGTTATAACCCGCAATTCAATTTTTTTTCTTTTCTATATTTGACGATAGATATGTATAGGGGTGCTAAACGGGTCGTGTACGCGGGTTGGCGGGTTCAACCCGACCTAAACCCGAAAATTTTACACAAACCCGAACCCGACCCGAACCCGAAAATGGTATCATACATAAGAACCCGAACACGACCCGAAGTTTCGTGGGTTAACCCGAACACGACCCGTTCAACCCGAATTTTTTTTTTCTAAAATCAATATATTAAAATTAAAATTTACTTATAAAACACAAGTGTATATAATAATATCATATTTAAATTATAAAATCTATGTTAATTTCTCTTTTTAAGTTATAATTATTGCATAAAATACACACCCCATTTAATTTATGACATAAAATATATTGTAAAAAAATATATTATAGTATAAATGTGTTAAACGGGTCAACCCGCCAACCCGACCAGGTTGACCCGAACCCGACCCGTTAACCTAAACGGGTTCGCGGGTTCAACCTGAAACTGACCCGAACCCGTTTAGACTAAACCTAAACTCGCGAATTTCGTGTTAGCTTCGTGTCGGGTTTTCGAGTCGTGTCAGAAATTCACGCCCCTAGATATGTATATATTTATTCCTTGGCATTATTTAGGAAGGAGATGGGTTTGTGGTAGTATTGATTCTTGCAGGCAAAGTTCTTAAAACATATTTGTGGAACATGTGGCCTGTGGATGGTAGATTATAAAACATCTATGCACATGTACCATACCTTCAAGTGGTTAGTTACCAAATTTTTGTTCATGATAATATAGACCGACAATTTCTTATGTAATAGTCCCAATAATGTAAAAAGGCCACTTTAGTTGACTAGATATCGTTAAATGCTGTCACCTTTATTTGACTTGTTATTTTAATAACATTTTTTTATTACATGTTTACAAGTTTTTCATATAGTTTAGAGTTAATTGCCAGGATGGTCCTTATGGTTTTACGTTTTTTCACATTTAGCCCTTACCTTTTAGAAATAGCAGGTATGCTCCTTATGGTTTGTCATTTTGTTACTCGGATAGTCTCCTGACATTTACTCAGAGGACTATCCGAGTAACAAAATGACAAACCATAGGGAGCATACCTGCTATTTCCAAACTAACTGACATCTACTCAGGATAGTAACAAAATAACAAATGATAGGGAGCATACCTGCTATTTTCAAAAGGTGAAGACTAAACGTGAAAAACGTTAAAACACAGGGACCATCCGGGCAATTAACTCTATAGTTTATATCATAAAATTTGATTGATTAACGGAAGAAAATAATTTCGAGATTTCCAAGCAAATGAATTAGATTCAAAATTTAATAATTACTCGATAATTCAATATGTATAAATTAATTTGACTTCAAAGATATTCATATTTTCCGCTTTCCAGCAATACTGTTTCGAACAAGTGTATCAATTATTAGTTAACTTGATTAATGTGAGTGTCGTGGGATGTTTATACAATTTTCTTTTTGCAATTTGATATATAAATATTATATAATAATTGTTGCTAGTCCTACATGACATAATATTGGAATGCATAGCTGTTATCTCAACAATTCTACAGTAATGTATTGTATTTTAGTGTTGGATTTGATTGGAAAAGTTATAATGATAGGTACCTTCGAAAGAGATATAAGAGGGATGACCATGGTGCACCCTGATTTTATAGCTAAGAGTTCGTTGTAATCAAGTTGAGTCGAGCTATACCTGTTTAATAATTGTTAAATGTTTTATTATATATATATATATATATATATATATATATAAGGGGTGTAAACAAGCTTAGCTACTCAAGATCAACTCGAAAAAAGCTCGAAATGAGCCGGGGTTAAACGAGCTCAAGCCTGAGCCCAAACCTAAAAGATAAGCGTGTTTAGTAAACAAGCGGAGCTTCACTTATCGATCTTGAGCCGGCTCACGAACCTAAACCAGCCTATTATTTGTAAAATTATAATGAAATAACTAAATTATATACTAGGGATGTAAACTAGCCGAGCTACTAGAGAGCAGCTCGATAAAAACTCGAAACAGGCCGAGCTTAAACGAGTTTGAGCCTAAAAATAAGCTTGTTTTGTAAACGAGCTTATATGTGTGTAAATATATATATATATATATATCATGTTATATATAAAATTTTAAAAAATACTAACTATAATTTACATAAATAAATTAATAATGATAAACGAGCCGAGTCCGAGCCAAGCTCGAGTTTCCCACAAGATTCAAAATTATAAAATAAAACCAAGCTTTATCTATTCAATGTAATATACAACATGTTTAAGCTACATATGACATGACATAAGGATACATATTCCATTTTTTTTAGTTTCAATATATAATCACAAAAAGAAATATATTTTATATTATATAATAACTAACTTATGGAAACATGATAACCTTTTAATATATGCATATAGAACCTGTAGACCACCACGTGTGTCCATCCTTATTAGATAAAGATATACATCTTGTATGCAAGCAAATGACAAGGTTTGGTAACAAGGGGATTCTGCATCCAAAAAGAAAAGTTTTGGGGAGAATAAATCCTTTTAACTTCTTGTGTATATAATATTATTTTTTTTAATTATTTGGTGTGAGCACTAGAATATGAAATTTTGTTTATTATTATTTTTTTTTTTATCTAGATGGTGTTATATTGGTTGTTTAGAAATCATTTTCTTATTTGGACGATACCATCATCTGTTTATACATGTCTTTTGTTGATCGTCACCAATGTTGAAAGCTTTTGAGTTGTCTAGAATTTAGTTATTACTAATTAAACTAGACCAACGTGGTACAGGAGAGAACACCGCCTTCACCTCTAGGTACTAAAAAAGTTGAGACTGTGGTAGGGATACCGACGAGTAGACCGCCTGACCTCTAGGCACAACAAAAATTACACCCTTCGGTAGAGAGGTAGAGAGGTGATGTGGCAGAGAAAGATAGTAGGAACTCGAGGGACGGGTGGGATGACACCCTTCGGCCTAATACTGGAGTCAGATAGTGGCCTATTTTATCAGTGCTACCACCTAGCGATTTCCATTGGTAAGAGTACGAAAAACGAAAACTTCATACAATGGTAACCATGTTCTTAGCTGCATTTGTTGAATCACTTAACTTTCAATTGTGATTCCACTATTGCGTATTTTGGATTTTTTTAATCAAGTGAACAATTTCGGCTTGATGACGTAAATTGGTAGGTAATTGGTCATCGGTATTTGATGCGTGGTCGAAAACCGGTGTTCGTTAATGTTTAAGTTCATGTATTTGCTTAACTTTTAATCTCGAATAGCCTACTTTTAATGAGATTTGTGTTTTGCAGGTCTTACGAAGTTTAAGGAGCTATTTGGGAGCTTTACGGAGCACTGGAAGCGAACGGGATCAACCGGGAATGTGAAATGAACAAAACCGGGTTAATCACGAAGATTGGATGTGTTTTGGTGGATGTTGATCGATTTAAAATGAGTATATTAGAAGATGGCATGAAAGAGGGCTGAATTACAAGTACGTGGGCGAAAACAGTGAGTAAAACGGAGCTATAACGAAGAAGTTATGAAGAAAACAAGAAATCAGGAAATCCGCATTTACAGGGGCGTCGGGGACGCCCTAAATGGCCGTCGGCGGCGCCCTCTCTGTATGTATGTCGCGAATTTTGTCGTTTAATGAGTTAGGGACGGTATTTAGGTGAGATTTTGGCCAATTTTCGGGGGTTACGAGTTGGGGAAGCTGAAAACACCATCTTGGAACCATTATCATCTTTTTCATCCCTAACCCATCTCTAAAACCACCACTACTCTCCTTCACCCCTAACCCTAACCGAATCAACTTCACCATCATCATCAAACCCTCTACCATCATCCCCAATCGATTCTCCACCAAACCCCAACACCTACCATCCATCATTCCTCCAAGACTCAAGGTCATGGCACCATGTTCGTGCTCGTCATCCGGTGATCGCTTCCATTCAACCATGAGTGGCTAGTCTCGTCGGTTTCACCCCGGTGTAGATTGTTGTAAGAATTCTAGGGTTTATGCATTTGTATTTTGATTTGATTTTGTGACAAGTTGTTTAGTATTTGAACCCTTTGATAATTGTCGTGGATTTGAATTGAATTTGTGAATTGTCGAATGATTATTAAATTTGACTTTGCGAAATGAATTTGTGCACTTATGCCTTATCTTTGGTTAGGATTTACATGTCCGAGGTAATGAAGTGCATTACGGTCCGTTGTCTATGACGTTGATAGCAATTGGCACCTAAGCTTCGTGATAGTAATCCGTTAATCACTATATGCAATTGAATCAAGTTAAAACAAGTAGGAACCCTAGGTCTTGCAATAATTGAACCGGGTGTGGAACTTGTCTCTAATTTCTTGTTTTAATCATTTAGTAATTTAGTTGCAATTTTAGTTAATCACAAGTGTTTTAGATAATACCAATTGTCGGGTCACTCCGATTTATTTTCCAACCAAATAAACTTATAAAAAATTAGCAATCTTCATAGTCACATTGTACATTTTGTAAATAGTCTAACTAATCGAACGGGTTGTGCGATACTGACCACATGCTCTTCGTGGATACGATACCCGACTTACCCTAGCTACCTAGGTTTAATTGGGTTTTTGACTGATCGAGACGACATGGTCACGTCAAAATGGCGCCGTTGTCGGGGAGCTAGTGCGCTTAGTACTTCATTGCTTGTTTGATTTTAGTTTAGTTTTTCTTTCTTGTATTTTTGTGATTTTAAATTGGGTGGTCGAGGTTGTTTGTTCAGGTACATGTTTTGCAGGTACCATCTTTCTATATGAATTGGGTAGATGATGATCCGTTTGAGTGTTGCGGAAGCGGAGAGCATTATTTAGAGGATTGCTCTGTTTTCTACGAAAAAGTTCAAGCCTACAAGGATCGGGAAGACTACCTCAGCGGATTGTATGAATACAAAAGGGCGAATTATGAAGATTTCAATGGTCCATCCTCACATTATCCATATGATAGACCACCACCACCACCAAATTATCATGAATATTACTTTTCAGAGATGGATTACCATTCTGAGCAAGAGCGGGGTTATAACAACTACGAACCCGAATTGCCACATTTCTCAAGTTACCGGGAGGAGTATGATGATTATTATAATGAATACCCTCAACCGACATCTGAAGAACCTCAAGATTCAATAAGTTCCAAGCTCGATGCAATCATGATTGTTGTCATTACTTCAAATCATGAGATTAAGATGGAACTGAAGAAGGAACTTAAGGCGAGAGATAAAGCTCATGAAGCCTTGGCAAAAAAAGTGGGTCAACTAGCCAAAGAATTGGCTCAACTTAGACCAGACGAAGAGATGTTGGCTAATGGTACATTGGTGGATGGTAATGTGGTGGAAGAGGTTATAGATCTTCCGAAGCAAGAATATGAGTGTTTGAACTAGGGGTGCTAAACGGGTCGTGTACGCGGGTTGGCGGGTTCAACCCGACCCGAACCCGAAAATTTTACACAAACCCGAACCCGAACCCGACCCGAACCCGAAAATGGTATCATACATAAGAACCCGAACACGACCCGAAGTTTCGTGGGTTAACCCGAACACGACCCGTTCAACCCGAATTTTATTTTTCTAAAATCAATATATTAAAATTAAAATTTACTTATAAAACACAAGTGTATATAATAATATCATATTTAAATTATAAAATCTATGTTAATTTCTCTTTTTAAGTTATAATTATTGCATAAAATACACACCCCATTTAATTTATGACATAAAATATATTGTAAAAAAATATATTATAGTATAAATGTGTTAAACGGGTCAACCCGCCAACCCGACCAGGTTGACCCGAACCCGACCCGTTAACCTAAACGGGTTCGCGGGTTCAACCTGAAACTGACCCGAACCCGTTTAGACTAAACCTAAACTCGCGAATTTCGTGTTAGCTTCGTGTCGGGTTTTCGGGTCGTGTCAGAAATTCACGCCCCTAGTTTGAACCAAGCGGAAGACATGACACCGCGAGACGAGTCGGATCCGAAAGAAGCCCATGTTCATATCCATCCCTCTCCCATACTTATCACTCCAACCAACAAAGTTGGGGATGCGGGTTCGGGTATAAGGAGTCGAAGGGTGGCGTTGCAAGACCTTGGCCAATTTATTAAGAAACGGCCCCAAATTTGCTTAATACGCATGCCGCGTAGAATAAAAAGAGAGTGGATTCGGCATGCCAACTACCGAGCATATGTTGGAAATTCGGCACGCAAATGCTCACTTCGACCACCATGAGAGGCAAATTAGGTATGATTGTTGTAGAGTTTGTATTATTATTCGTTTTATTTTTTTTCTAGTTAAATGAACTTTGTGGGTGTGTTCCCTATATAACCCTCACGAGACCGTCCTCCCGAGCTATCGGGAGGTTTAAAAGGGCTTGTTGCATACGCTAAATGCAACCGTGATTCCTACGAAAGTGAGTTAGGTTTGTTGTTATTGTACATTATTTTTCCACATAAATCAAAGTAAATTAACGTATGACTTGGTAATATTATCATAAAAGTGGTAGAACTAGGTAACTAACAAGTTTTAATGGTTGTGAGAAGCATGCTTCTACACAAGGGTTGAAATTTGTAGGTACATTATGTCGTGAGACGACCGCTTTGTTGAAAAGATGAAGAGCACACGAGGAACTAGTGAAAACCAGGTGCATACGTTTCTTTTTATCTTTGGTTTTTAGTTAGCATATAAGTGGATTGAAAATTGTATTTTATTTTCCGGGGTGAAATTTTGGGGAGGTTAGCCATGTCACATCCCTTGTGCGTTTAAAAGCTCCATTCTTGGACATTGAGGACAATGTGTACCTCAAGTGTGGGGATGGGGAGTAAAAGTTTTTTGATTTTTGACCCGTTCATTTAAACACTACACAATGAGGACAATGTTTACCTCAAGTGTGGGGATGTGAGGAAAAATAAAAAAAAAAGTTCAAAAATATCTTTGTTTGAAGCGATCTAAAAAGCACAAGTAACTAGGGTAACGAGGGATGACACAACCCATTTGGTCTTTTGTCATGGTCAAGTTCAAGTTAATAGCATAATGGGTATTTAGCGGGTGGTTATTTGGGAGTAATTCGCCTAAGAAACTAGCACATCATGCATGTCACATACCATACCCTTTATATATGTGAGGTTTTGAGCCACTTTTACATTATAGAATTACATATTTATGTTTCTTTGTTTGAGTGGACCAGTAGTCATGTATTGTAGAACTTGAATCTTTTGATACGTTTGAGACCATAGATCGAATACAAGCACGAGAATGATGAAGGCATTAGGTAAACCTTTTCCTTTTATACCATTTGCTTACCTTTACCCAAATAAATCCCCTAGTCGCCCACTTTGAGCCTAAACCTTTCATTTGACCAACCCAAATAGCCCATAGTCGTAAACCTTTTCTTTTTATGCCCGTGTGATGAATTCGATTGTAGGAGTATATGTTCGTATAGTTGTGATTTATTTATTTATTGAAAAAAAAGAAAAAAAAAATCAGAAAATGTCATGAAAAAAAAAGAGAAAAGTTGTTGAGAAAAATACAAAAATATGTGTTTTAGTTTGTTGCATAAAAGGCGAAAAGTATTGCCCTCTAGCTCGATGTTTGTAGATAGTTGTGTTAGCATAGTGATTTTGCAATAAGAATCGAGTTTTCATCACCTTAGCCACTTTAAAAATATCCTATTTCCTACCCTTAACCTAGCCACGTTACAACCCTTCAAAGCCCTTTTGACTTGTGCTTAGTATTCGTGTTCGGTGGTGGAGAATTATTGAGTTGCAAGCATATGCGGGTATGTGTTCTAATCGGTTTTGAGTGATTACTTAAAAAATGCTAATTCATTATCTAATTAGCCAAATTTTAAACCGAGTGGAGAGAACATTGTGAGGGATGTGCATGATTTATTGGTTTCAAGGGCGGGTTAATCTTGGATAACCATTTTATATGTGATTATTCACTTTACCGTTAGATATTTCGTAAATTCTAAAAAGTTTGAACCGGGTATGACTTTAGACCTTAACTTACGTCTCAAGAATGGGAGGTGTGTTTCTTGTTCGACCCACGTGAAAGTGAAAAACAGATTTGCTTGAGGGCAAGCAAACGACAAGTGTGGGGATGTGATACGTGGTCGAAAACCGGCGTTCGTTAATGTTTAAGTTCATGTATTTGCTTGACTTTTGTTGGTGCATATGTATGTCGACTTCGTATTGTATCGAGTCTTGTATATAGAATGATAGACCAGGGCACGAAATACGAGAAAAGTGTGATTGTGACCATTTCGCACGAAATGGAACAAGGCCATTTCGCACGAAATGGGTCTTGCCTATTTCGTACGAAATGGTGAGCCTATATATAGTAGTCCTGTTCATTTCATTTGTAACTTTCCGATTCCAGAGCCGAAGTGCTGCAGAAGTGTCTACTGCCTGTAAAACGCTGTTATATCAATAAACAAGACAATTAGAGTGTAAATCAAGCCGATTCGAAGTCGATACGTTAGTTTCCGCCTCTCGTATTGACAAGAACTCTTCTGAATGACTCGTTTGGTCGAGCAAACGATCCTACAAGTGGTATCAGAGCTCAGGAGGAAGAGTTCTTACCGAATTCAGCTTGATTTCATCAAAATTCTGACTTCTACACCTTCTTTTCAAAATTAAACAAGATTTCACGGTTAAAATGGCTTGATTTTCACACATTATAAGCGAAACATTGTTTTAACAAAGCCTTGAAAGAATTGGACCTAAAATCAAACTAAAAACTGATCAATTTGACAAAAATTTGACCGAAAGTATGACATCAACACCATTTTGCACGGATTGAATCTTTCATTTCGCACGAAATGAGTTTTGTGGTTCATTTCGCTTGAGATCAGGTCATTTCGCACGAAATCATTCATTTCATTTGAAAGTTAACCATTTCGTACGAAATCATCCTTTTCGCATCAAGAGGTCCATTTCGTGTGAGTCATTTTGTACGAAATAGTCCAGCAGGTCATTTCGCTTAAAGAGGGTCCATTAAGTTTGAAAAAGCGATTTTCACCTACAAGTGGTTAATCAAGGTCATTAAGTTGAACTTGAATTAACTTTCATTCAAGTGGTTGAAAAACAATGTGATGAAACCCCTAACCTACAAGTGGTTTGTGTAAAATCAACAAAACTTATTTTCTGGAAAAACCATTTTGATTAAAACAAACTTAAGTGTTTTGAAATCATAATGGGAAAATAGTTTGTTGTCAGGGGGCGTTCTGATTGTTTATGCCAAGTGGATGGAGAATTGAAGCTTGAAAATCAGTTTGTCACTTTATTTGTATAGTTTTTGTTTTCAAACTTTCCTTGAAAATCAAAAATTGAAATATATTTTTGATTTTAGGGGGAGTAAAAATTTCGAAAATTTGAAAAATCCAAAAACATGATAAAATCTCAAAAGCCAAAAACATTGAAAAACTTAAAATCGAGTTTTGTTATGAAAAAGAGGAAATGTGATAGTACATCAGTGGACTATCACAACATGCTAAAGATTTGGAAAGTCAAATGTGATAAACGGTCTCACTGATGATGTGTCAGTAGGTTTTTACTCATTTAGTAGATTGTTTTCGAGATATAAACTTAAAAATGAATAACTTGCTTATCTCGTGGGGAACATCTCTCGGATATATGGGTAACCCCTGAAATCTTGTTTGAAAGATTTTCTATTTCTGACATACTAGGTCTTTGTGTGTGATGATATCTGGAGTATTATACCTGGACTTATGATTTTGCGGGAGCAATAGCCTAGTCCTCGTATAATGCTCTGCACTGCTTTAATATTAAAGCCTACCCCCAGCATAAAAAATGATGAAACAATGAAAAAATGCTAATCATGTGCTGTTGAAGAAAAGATCCCCAAACGGGACACACCGAAAGACGAGCCATCATCTCTTTGTCTGAACGGAAGTTCTAACCTGAGCTCTCATGGTTTCGCATTTACCCATTTACAGATATCATTAGTGTACACTCACCTGTAAGACTGAATATAGAAATCTGGATACGGGAGTATATTCTGAGGTGGTATACGCGAATAAGTTTAAGTGCTTAAAACACTAATCTCGTATCTCAAAACAGTTGAACTTTGTGTAAAAATTTAAGTGGATCAGTATACTGACAATCTACATGAATTGTTTAGAACTTAAAATGTTTAAAGTTTAACGGTGTTAGTGACTTGTCTCGTAAACTGATATGATCCTCTTACACAAACTCACAAAAATATTGTTTGTAATTATTTCTTTACTACAATTCTTTAAAAGCAAAAATCCAAAAATATTGTGTTTTTAGCATAAAATTTTGAAAATACAAAAAGATTTTCGACAACTGATGTTGGAGAGCTGATTTTCAAAATTCCGAGTGCTAAACATGATGAATCAACAGGTGAGGGGGAATTTGTTTGAAATGAGAAAAGATTTAGAAATGAAAATGTCAAATCTGAATGTTATTCTTACAAGTGGGTATTAAAGATTTTATATGCAAAATAATTTTTGAACTATACCTACAAATGTTTTATAAATTTGTCAAATTTTAAATCTGTAAAATTTATTTTGAGGTAGAGGATTGTGCAGCAAACAACTTTGAAAGAGCCAGGATTTGATTCTTGAAGATTTTCCACATAAAGCCTGAGCAAAATGTGAGCCAGATCACGATCCTAGAACGAGAATTCCAGACTACGATCTCAGCTTATCGAAAGGGGGAGTCTGAATACGCAAGAGCCAGCTTCTGATCCTGGATCTGTGATCAACATTCAAGGGGGATTTTGAATTGTAAAGAGCCAAGTTGGAATCCTGATATCTACGCAAGCTGCTGATGCTGAAGAACTTAAGGAATCAAGAGATCTGATCAAGAGAATTAGAAAGCTCAAGCGCCAGGTTGCGATTCTGATTCTGTAAAGAAGAGAGAAGAAGAGAAGAAGATTGAGGATGCTTTATGTGACAACTGTGATATATAATCATCGTATTATGTAAAACAATGTCCGTTATCAATAAAACAATATGCTTTGGTGTTAGTATGTGTTTTTTTTGGTGTTACTATATGTGCAATTGTGTTTATTAATTTTACAATTTGATTCGACACCAATTTCAAGCTTTAAATTACTTTCTGGAAGGTTATACGCAAACTGGTGCTTAAACGCAATCAGTTTAAAGCAACATATACTCCGGAACTGTGACGTAAGCCAAACATACCCTAAATATCCCTTACATAACTTAGAAATAAGTTTCGAAGGATTCGGTATGGCGAAAACATGTTTATTTGAACTAAAGAACTAATTACGACAAAACTGCGAAACGAACGTTGGTGACCGCCCGGATAATATTTAAATCCCACAAATATTCTATTATGATTAAAATCTTATTTTAATCAGGTTCGTGTTGAAAAATAAATTAAAACGCTTAAAAACGTTATTTTTCAAGTTTAAGCGCGTGCCGTGTGTTCCTACGCGACACAGTGCTTATACTGCAAAACACAGGCAACGCAGCAAACCTAGGAATATGCCAAGAATATGCCAGGAATATACCAGGAATATGCCAGGAATATGCTAGGAATATACCAGGAATATGCCAGGAATATACCAGGAATATGCCAGGAATATGCTAGGAATATACCAGGAATATGCCAGGAATATGCCAGGAATATGCTAGGAATATACCAGGAATATGCCAGGAATATGCTAGGAATATGCCAGGAATATGCTAGGAATATGCTAGGAATATGCTAGGAATATGCTATATGGAAGGTCTATAAATACCACCATACCATAACTCCATCATTCCACACTCAACACTACACTCCATCTCCTCCCTCCTTCCCCAAATCGGCCACCATCAACCACCACCCTACCACCATCATTCGACCTTGTTCCACCCATTCTATTACCATACAAGGGTGCAAGGAGACACACAACGAAGCTTGGTGCGTTCGGAAGTCGAAGGACCGCTCTCGTTTTCTTTTATCCACCACTTTTCTACACTCGAACTCCCCTAGCCTTGTGCTAGTAGTAAGTTCCTTAGATCTTCATCTTGTTCATGTTTTTATGTGGTTAATGATGTTTAAAGATCAAAAGATGGAAATCCTAATGAACATAAACAAGTCCTGAAGTGTAACTAACTAAAGATAGAGTATGGTTAAAGTAGTGTTAAAATGATGAATGAAATATGATATTGCTTGATAAATCTGATATAAATAAGTAATAATCTGCTGTAAGTATTGTTGTGATCGCTAAACATGTTAA
The DNA here is from genome assembly GCF_002127325.2 of Helianthus annuus. Lineage (NCBI taxonomy): Eukaryota > Viridiplantae > Streptophyta > Magnoliopsida > Asterales > Asteraceae > Helianthus > Helianthus annuus. Next base: position 164,258,687 of record NC_035440.2, on the reverse strand, counting down.
CGGAATCAATCGAACGCACTTTATGATGATAAAAGACTGAAAACAACATGCTGATCTGCTTTTCCAGCCACCTTTAACTGGCTGTAACTGCATCGTAACTTAACAAAAACTTTATTTTCCTAACTCTATAATGTGCTATTATAAAATACGGTTCTAATGACACCGGAATCGTAATTTTTGGACCCCGTTTACTATTTTTAAAGTGTTTTTCCGTAACAGCAGCTTAAGCTGAAATTTTTCTGCTGAAAATGTGCGTCATGTTTTCAGTCATAACCTGGATTCTGTGTAGAATTAGATCATGAAACTTATACTGTAGATGGTCACTGTTGTCGCCGTGACCCTCCAACTGGAATTACGTCAATCGGACTTGCGATTAATTTTTAATGAATTATTCCGTAGACTGCGGTCAGAAAGTAACAAATCTGACTTCAGTCCGGGAAAATGTATTTTTATAAAATATTGGTAATGAACTAGACCCCTATATTTTTACACAATAATATTTGGTACGTGTAGGACGTTCTGTAAAAATTTGGGAATTTTTGGAATAAGTTAACCATTTTATTTAAATGTCCGAAAACAGTCCAGTTTCATGTATATTTAACAGAAGTGACATAAGTAGTAATTGCATGCCAAAGTGTGGGTTTTTGATTTTTAAAATCATTCTTATTTAATCTAGGGCGGATAAACAATTTGAGGGATTGTGTTAACATTTAAAAACGCACCCGAAGGTGAGTACATAGTTCCCCTATTTTACTGTTTTCAATTGTTTTGGGGTGATTCATATGTATCAAAACGATTTTGGTGTTTTAACGATGGTTTCACAACGAGTAAGATGGTTCATATTAAACTAATAACGATTTCGATAATGTGAACGAGCTTGTTGGTTGTAATTACATAACAAATGACATTCATTAATTTCGGCCAAACCGACCAGTATTAGGTTATGGTACCATAGGATCCGACAAATCTCGTTATCAGACCGGACCCATGGTTATGTGTGGGTTAGGTGGGTAACGAGTGAATCTGATGATTGTTAACTTACCCTTTGGTGGTTTGTTAATACGAGAACAAGTGGAACGATGAACGAGTCACAAAGGTTTGAATGTTGTTAACGAGACGACCAAAAGTAGTTTCACAATCTAAAACGAGAATGATTTAAATGACTAAAGAGATGTTTAACTAATTAAACGATCTGGGTAAATGATTGGAAGCGATGTCACACAAACGAGGTTTTCGAAACGATATAAACTATACGAATTTTATTACGAAAATGATTTACGATTTGGTTTACGAAAAGCAAATGTTTTGGGTAAAGATTCATGGTCTCGAGGTTTACAAATTATAACCAAACTATTTTGATTCGGTTATTCATTTTACGATACAAATATTTTACAAAAACAAGATTTCTAATGTCGATTAACGAAGTTATACGAGTTATTTCGACATGCCAACGAGCCATGAATCTGACACTCACGCAAAACCTATGTACTCGCCAGCATTTCTTTGCTGACTTTGTTTTTACATATGTTTCAGGTGAAGTTGCTTAGTGTTGATTACGAATAGGAAGCATGCTCACTTAGGACCGGACGAGGCCTTAGTGATTTAATAATGACATTAGTCTATGTTTGATTTGCTTGTTTAACTTAAGACAATGTTTAATATTTAATGAAATGAAACTCTTCGTATCCATGGTTTGAAACAATAATTCTGTTACAACACTCCCCGGCGTTTCCGCCACGATTTGTCGTTTTACGTGGTCGGGGTGTGACAGAAGAGTTGGTATCAGAGCCAATTGTTATAGAGAATTAGGTTATTAGTAAAATTTCGACCTAGACTATAACTTTCTAGGACCCAACGCAAGTTGATTTGCGTTTAGAATTTTAAAAACGAAATCCGAATCTGCTTCAAAAATTAATCGTCCGTTCTAGGATGATTAATTACTAGGTTTTGAACCCTCCCATTTTGATTCATTTTTGGCTTAGTGCCTTCTGAGTTTTCAAAATCTCGTCTAAGTTTGGGTCTAAATAATGTGAACACGTGCAAACTGGAAGAGTGAATGCCTGTACCCTGAGTTTTCTGTCTAAGGCTAGAGTGTTCGTACAAATCCACATAATCGGACCAGTCACTCTTACCTGGGAACTCTTGGGGTGAGTGTTCACTTATAGGCGAGCATGTCTTCGCGATACATCATTTCGATTCATTACTTTGATTAGTCACTGCGTGTTGTTTGTTTGTTCGAGGTAACGAACAAATGATCGCCTTCCTTATATTTCGTCGATATTTTCAAAACCTCTTTTGTTTTTCCTAATCGTCGACCTCACACGTTTCCCATATTTCCTTGTTAGACGATGCCTCCTCGACGTGATGCACAACCTTTTATAGCTGAAGAAATCGCAGCCCTTGTCTCTCAGCAAATGGCTGCTGTGCTCCCAGGCGTTGTGACCCAAATCCACGAGCTGTACAACAACAATAACGATAACAATGCACAATGCACTTTCAAGAGTTTCAACTCTGCTAAGCCGCTAAAGTTTTCTGGGACACAAGGTGCGACTGCACTCCTCCAATGGTTCGAAAGTATCGAGAACACATTCAGACATGTGCAATGTCCGAATGGGCGTAAGGTTGAATTTGCATCAAGTGTGTTCGAGAAGCGTGCCCTTACTTGGTGGAACGGAGTGATGCGCGATAGGGGTGCTGAAGTAGCGTTGGCACAAACCTGGGAAGAGCTTCGAGCTCTCAAGATGAGAGAGTTTTGTCCCCGTCACGAAATTCGAACTTTGGAACGAGAGTTTGACGATCTAAAACAAGATGGGTGATGTATTGCAAAATACATCGGTATTCGCGTCGGTTTTAGTCGTTAGTCTGTTAGTTTTAGTGTCTGTTTAGGTTAGAATGTACATACTTTTGATTTATTTGTGTTTCCAGGTCTTTACAGCCAAAAGGAGTAAAAACGAGCAGAAATCTGGAAAGGCGGAAGGCTGGCACGGAAACCGAGGATGTCGGGAGCTGAAACGAAGCGAAATTACAGTTCTGGAGCTCCCAGGCGGGCCGCGTGGACTTAACAGGCACCCTCACGCGCCCCGCATGAACTAAAAGGAGAAATCAAATAAACTTAACTTCTTGCGCCCCGCGTAAACTTAATCAGAATTATTAGGCGGGCCGCGAGAGACATGTAAAGCGAATCTGAGTTTTTAAACCCTTAGGCGACCCGCGTTAGCTCAGCCCATTTCTTTACGCGGGCCGCCTGAAGACGCTGTGTCGGCAACATGTCGCGGATTGCATGGTTTTTAGGGTTTTGAAGGTTATAAATGAAGGATAAGCACGTACAGCCGTATTATTACGAACTTGGGCATCTTAGGGCAAGGATTGGCTGCTGATTGAAGGCTGTGGACGTGTTTGGAGCATCTTGGAAGCTTGGAATCATTGGGATAGCACTTTGGAACATTCGGGAGTGAAGATTCGGGTTCTACATACCTTTTTCTTTCGTTCTTCGTTTGTTTAAACCTTGTTACTCATGAATTCAGATTATACAATGTTTTTGATTATGTTCTTAATGATGTTTTCCGGCTAAAACCATAAACTACCTAGGCGATGAGTATGGCATAATAAAGTTTGGATTTTTATTTGATTATTGATGTGGTTGTGGATCTTTCTTGTATTGTAAACGCTATGGTAGTTTGTCTTGGTGCGTATGTGTGCTTGTGATTATTTTATTATTGTTTATTATTTCATTCGATTCTTGGTGACGGTCTTTATCACGGAATAGAGTCGGATTAGGGTTCTTGATTTAGGTGAGTGTCTATATCACATAATAAGTCATTAATCCTTTAGGGTGAAAACGCGTTAGTAACCTTAGGAACAATATTCGGTAATTAATTAAAATCAAGTGTGCTGCTAGACTCGTCGCGGAAAGGCTCGAGGATATTAATAGGTCTCGGAGTAGTTATAAGGAATTAACCACCCATTGTCTATTAAGCCAAGATTAAACCCATAGTTGCTTTAGACGTTCGCGCGGCAAAGTAGAGCGTCTTACATAAGCACTTTCAAGAAACTAGAGGACGGACAAGAAATCTAGAAAACCGGTGAGCGTAACATCCTAGGTAGTGCCACAAGAATCGCCTCGAGAGTGTTTGAGGGGCTTAGTGGTATCTTAATAGGTTTAGCATTAGAAGATCCCGGTTCCACACCACATCATTATCATATAGGAATCCATTCTGAGTTTAGCCTGCATCTAGCCTAGGTAGTCTTCATTCTCACTGATCAGACCCTTCGCTTGAGTTCGTGTCTAGCTTTCTAGTATTATTTTATTATTTTATTTAGGATTTTTAGAAACCCCCCCCCCCAAATTAATAAACAATTTAGTATGTCGTGTCAGTTTGAGTCTAGATAGAGTCGTAGCGTAGTCAGTAGAGTCTCGTGGGTTCGACACTCGGACTTACTTTAGCTTTACTACGTCGATCGGTTCACTTGCCGGTTGCGTGTTTTAGGGTTTAGGTCGAGTCTTAGTTTTATAAATTTAAAGCTTAGAGAAGTCTAGAAATAGGGTAATTTAGTTAGTTTTATTTGACCCATTTTCAGCACATCAATGGGGGAGAACACCGTGCGTATACGGATCGATTTGAGGAGCTCAGTCTTTTGTGTCCTACTATGGTTACCCCGTTGGAGAAAGCGATAGAGAGGTATATCGATGGGTTACCCGATTCCATACAAGACATTGTGACTGGTGTTAATCCTACTACTGTTCGCCAAGCGATCGAGTTAGCTGCTACCCTGACTGAGTCGCAAGTCAGGAAGCGTAAACTTACCTGCAAAGGTGATAAGAAGCAGTCAACTGATTCTGCTAAAGACAAGGAAAAGGGTAAGGGTAAGAAGGGTGAGTCATCGAAGAAGTCGAGGAAGCGAAAGGGTGCTCAGAACTTCGCAGTAACTGCACAAACTGCTCAGAACCCTCAGAACCCAGCAGCTCAACCTCCTGCTAAGAAAGCATATGCTGGTACCGCACCCCATTGTGCTCGCTGCAACGGTCATCACGTTGCACAACAAGCTTGTAGGCAATGCACAACGTGTGGTAAGCTTGGGCATCTGGCCAACGTCTGTCGTTTTGGTCAGAATCAGATTGTTCAAAACCAAGCTCCAGTACAGGGGAATGCTGTTAGATTCCCACCGGGTTCGTGCTTCAATTGTGGAGAGTATGGTCACTTCCGCAACAACTGCCCGAGGTTGGCAAATACGAATGCAAATCCGAACGTGAATGTCAATGTCAATGCAAATGCGAATCCCGCTCGTGGACGAGTATTCAATCTGAATGCAAACGAGGCGCGAGCTGACAACCTCGTCGTCAATGGTACGTTTCTTGTTAACAATCGACCTGCATCTATTCTTTTTGATTCTGGTGCCGATAGAAGTTTTGTTTCATTATCTTTTGAGCCTTTGCTTGCGATACCTAGAACTAAACTAAGGAAACCCTTAACTGTCGAAGTTGCTACTGGTAAACCTCTTGTTCTCGATTCTGTTATCTGTGATTGTCAGTTAAACCTTGATAACCATCTTTTTCCCATCGACCTCACACCGATGCAACTTGGTAGTTTCGATATTATCGTGGGGATGGATTGGTTAACCAAACATCATGCTGAGGTGGTTTGTTTCGATAAGATAGTTCGTATTCCTCTTCCATCTGGTGATGTTCTGGAAGTTCGTGGCGAGAAACCGTCAGGTGGTTTGAAGCTTATGTCGTGTACGAAGGCTCAAAGTTATTTGCGAAAAGGATATATCGCTTTCCTGGCACATATCACCGAGGAGAAAGGCAAGAGCAAGAGTATTCAGGATATTCCGATTGTTCGGGATTATCCAGAGGTGTTTCCTGATGAACTGCCTGGGTTGCCTCCAGTTCGTCAAGTCGAGTTTCATATTGACCTTGTACCCAATGCCAACCCGGTTGCGAAGGCGCCTTATCGTCTTGCACCATCGGAAATGCAAGAGTTATCAAAACAACTTCAAGAGTTGTCTGATAAAGGATTCATCCGTCCGAGCTTTTCACCTTGGGGAGCTCCTGTCCTCTTTGTGAGAAAGAAAGATGGATATTTTCGAATGTGTATCGATTATTGTGAGCTTAATAAGCTTACCATCAAGAATCGATATCCCCTACCTAGAATTGATGATCTCTTCGACCAGCTGCAAGGTGCTTCATGTTTTTCCAAGATCGACTTACGTTCTGGGTATCATCAACTTCGTATTTTCGAAGAAGATATTCCCAAAACTGCTTTCCGTACAAGATATGGGCATTACGAGTTCACTGTCATGCCTTTTGGTTTGACGAATTCCCCAGCTATCTTCATGGACTTAATGAATAGGGTTTGTAAACCTTATTTAGATAAGTTCATCATTGTGTTCATCAACGATATTCTCATTTATTCAAAGTCTCGAGCCGATCATGAACGACACCTTCGTTTGACATTGGAACTCCTAAGGAAGGAACAACTTTTTGCTAAATTCTCCAAGTGTGAATTCTGGCTTAAGGAAGTTCAGTTCTTGGGTCATATTATCAATGAGAAGGGTATTCATGTAGATCCATCCAAGATTGCTGCAATTAAGGATTGGAATACACCAACGACACCAACAGAAGTTCGTTCTTTTCTTGGTCTTGCTGGTTATTATCGTCGATTCATTTCTAATTTCTCGAAGATCGCGGTTCCGCTCACTGCTTTGACTCAGAAAAATAAGCCTTTTGAGTGGGGACCTAAGCAAGAAGAAGCGTTCCAAACACTGAAACAAAAGCTCTGTGATGCTCCTGTTCTATCTCTGCCTGAGGGAAACGATGATTTTGTTGTCTATTGTGACGCGTCGAATCTAGGACTTGGTTGCGTTCTTATGCAACATGGTAAAGTCATAGCTTATGCGTCTAGACAATTAAAAATTCACGAGAAGAACTATACGACTCATGATCTTGAGTTAGGAGCTGTAGTTTTTGCACTTAAAATTTGGAGACACTACCTCTATGGAACGAAGTGTGTGGTTTTCACAGACCACAAAACTCTCCAGCATATTCTCAATCAGAAGGAGCTGAACATGAGGCAACGACGTTGGGTTGAACTCTTAAACGATTATGATTGCGAGATCCGCTACCACCCTGGTAAGGCGAATGTCGTAGCCGATGCGCTTAGTCGAAAGGAACGAGTCAAGCTTCATTCTGTTCAAACCCTATCTGATATTCGATCTCGCGCCCTTCAAACTCAACGATCTTGTGTGATCAAAGACTTATTGAAGTATGAGCTACCGCTCCAACTTGAGCTTAAACTCGAAAGGAAAGACGATGGTTTACTCTATTTTGAGAATCGTTTGTGGATTCCGAATCAGGACGATCTTCGCACCTTAGTAATGGACGAATCTCACAAGTCTCGATATTCTATCCATCCTGGTGCTGATAAAATGTACAAGGATCTTCGTACCCAGTATTGGTGGCCTGGTATGAAGAAAGATGTTGCCTTGTATGTATCGAAATGCCTAACTTGTCTCAAAGTCAAGGCGGAACATCAACGACCTTCTGGTTTGCTTGTACAACCAAAGATACCGGTTTGGAAATGGGAGAACATTGCAATGGATTTCATCACCAAGTTACCGCGTACGTCAAAAGGTCACGATGCTATTTGGGTCGTAGTTGATCGTTTGACAAAATCTGCTCACTTCTTACCAATCCGTGAGGATTTCTCTGCTGAAAAGCTTGCCAAGATCTATGTAGACGAGATTGTATCACGACTTGGTGTTCCCTTGGATATCATTTCTGATCGTGATGCTCGATTTTCATCTCATTTTTGGAAGACCATGCAATCTGCTTTGGGAACCCAACTGAATCTAAGCACTGCTTATCATCCCCAAACAGATGGTCAATCTGAGAGGACGATTCAAACCTTGGAGGATATGCTTAGAGCATGCGTGATAGACTTTGGTGGTAATTGGGATTCTCATTTACCATTGATCGAGTTCTCATACAATAATAGTTATCATGCTAGCATTAAGATGGCACCATTCGAAGCTCTCTACGGTCGAAAATGCCGTTCACCTGTCTGTTGGGATGAGACCGGTGAAGCTCAGCTTACTGGACCTGAGATCATTCTGGAAGCAACAGACAAAATCAAGAAAATTCGCGATAATCTTGTGACAGCTAGAAGCCGTCAAAAGAGTTATGCGGATATGAAACGCAAGCCTGTAGAATTTCAAGTCGGAGACCGTGTCCTACTCAAGGTGTCACCTTGGAAGGGAGTGGTGAGATTTGGAAAGAAAGGAAAACTTGCACCACGATATGTTGGACCATTTAAGATTGTTGAAAGAATTGGAAAGGTTGCCTATCGACTAGAACTACCTCCAGAGCTTGGAAATGTTCATCCGACTTTTCACGTGTCCAATTTGCGAAAGTGTTTAGCTGATGCTGATCTTCACGTCCCTCTCGACGAGATCCAAATCGATGAAACGATGCACTTTGTCGAGAAACCTGTGGAGATAGTGGACCGTACATACAAACAGTTGAAAGGCAAACGGATTCATTTGGTCAAGGTTCGCTGGGAATCCAAACGTGGCCCCGAGTTTACTTGGGAACATAAGGACCAGATGAAGGAGAAATATCCGCATTTGTTTTCACAAGATTCCTCTATGTAAAATTTCGGGACGAAATTTCCTAAAGTAGGGGAGACTGTGACAACTGTGATATATAATCATCGTATTATGTAAAACAATGTCCGTTATCAATAAAACAATATGCTTTGGTGTTAGTATGTGTTTTTTTTGGTGATACTATATGTGCAATTGTGTTTATTAATTTTACAATTTGATTCGATACCAATTTCAAGCTTTAAATTACTTTCTGGAAGGTTATACGCAAACTGGTGCTTAAACGCAATCAGTTTAAAGCAACATACACTCCGGAACTGTGACGTAAGCCAAACATACCCTAAATATCCCTTACATAACTTAGAAATAAGTTTCGAAGGATTCGGTATGGCGAAAACATGTTTATTTGAACTAAAGAACTAATTACGACAAAACTGCGAAACGAACGTTGGTGACCGCCCGGATAATATTTAAATCCCACAAATATTCTATTATGATTAAAATCTTATTTTAATCAGGTTCGTGTTGAAAAATAAATTAAAACGCTTAAAAACGTTATTTTTCAAGTTTAAGCGCGTACCGTGTGTTCCTACGCGACACAGTGCTTATACTGCAAAACACAGGCAACGCAGCAAACCTAGGAATATGCCAGGAATATACCAGGAATATGCCAGGAATATGATAGGAATATACCAGGAATATGCCAGGAATATGCCAGGAATATGCCAGGAATATGCCAGGAATATGCTAGGAATATACCAGGAATATGCCAGGAATATGCCAGGAATATGCTAGGAATATACCAGGAATATGCCAGGAATATGCTAGGAATATGCCAGGAATATGCTAGGAATATGCTAGGAATATGCTAGGAATATGCTATATGGAAGGTCTATAAATACCACCATACCATAACTCCATCATTCCACACTCAACACTACACTCCATCTCCTCCCTCCTTCCCCAAATCGGCCGCCATCAACCACCACCCTACCACCATCATTCGACCTTGTTCCACCCATTCTATTACCATACAAGGGTGCAAGGAGACACACAACGAAGCTTGGTGCGTTCGGAAGTCGAAGGACCGCTCTCGTTTTCTTTTATCCACCACTTTTCTACACTCGAACTCCCCTAGCCTTGTGCTAGTAGTAAGTTCCTTAGATCTTCATCTTGTTCATGTTTTTATGTGGTTAATGATGTTTAAAGATCAAAAGATGGAAATCCTAATGAACATAAACAAGTCCTGAAGTGTAACTAACTAAAGATAGAGTATGGTTAAAGTAGTGTTAAAATGATGAATGAAATATGATATTGCTTGATAAATCTGATATAAATAAGTAATAATCTGCTGTAAGTATTGTTGTGATCGCTAAACATGTTAACGGAATCAATCGAACGCACTTTATGATGATAAAAGACTGAAAACAACATGCTGATCTGCTTTTCCAGCCACCTTTAACTGGCTGTAACTGCATCGTAACTTAACAAAAACTTTATTTTCTTCACTCTATAATGTGCTATTATAAAATACGGTTCTAATGACACCGGAATCGTAATTTTTGGACCCCGTTTACTATTTTTAAAGTGTTTTTCCGTAACAGCAGCTTAAGCTGAAATTTTTCTGCTGAAAATGTGCGTCATGTTTTCAGTCATAACCTGGATTCTGTGTAGAATTAGATCATGAAACTTATACTGTAGATGGTCACTGTTGTCGCCGTGACCCTCCAACTGGAATTACGTCAATCGGACTTGCGATTAATTTTTAATGAATTATTCCGTAGACTGCGGTCAGAAAGTAACAAATCTGACTTCAGTCCGGGAAAATGTATTTTTATAAAATATTGGTAATGAACTAGACCCCGATATTTTTACACAATAATATTTGGTTCGTGTAGGACGTTCTGTAAAAATTTAGGAATTTTTGGAATAAGTTAACCATTTTATTTAAATGTCCGAAAACAGTCCAGTTTCATGTATATTAAAACAGAAGTGACATAAGTAGTAATTGCATGCCAAAGTGTGGGTTTTTGATTTTTAAAATCATTCTTATTTAATCTAGGGCGGATAAACAATTTTAGGGATTGTGTTAACATTTAAAAACGCACCCGAAGGTGAGTGCATAGTTCCCCTATTTTACTGTTTTCAATTGTTTTGGGGTGATTCATATGTATCAAAACGATTTTGGTGTTTTAACGATGGTTTCACAACGAGTAAGATGGTTCATATTAAACTAATAACGATTTCGATAATGTGAATGAGCTTGTTGGTTGTAATTACATAACAAATGACATTCATTAATTTCGGCCAAACCGACCAGTATTAGGTTATGGTACCATAGGATCCGACAAATCCCGTTATCAGACCGGACCCATGGTTATGTGTGGGTTAGGTGGGTAACGAGTGAATCTGATGATTGTTAACTTACCCTTTGGTGGTTTGTTAATACGAGAACAAGTGGAACGATGAACGAGTCACAAAGGTTTGAATGTTGTTAACGAGACGACCAAAAGTAGTTTCACAATCTAAAACGAGAATGATTTAAACGACTAAAGAGATGTTTAACTAATTAAACGATCTGGGTAAATGATTGGAAGCGATGTCACACAAACGAGGTTTTCGAAACGATATAAACTATACGAATTTTATTACGAAAATGATTTACGATTTGGTTTACGAAAAGCAAATGTTTTGGGTAAAGATTCATGGTCTCGAGGTTTACAAATTATAACCAAACTATTTTGATTCGGTTATTCATTTTACGATACAAATATTTTACAAAAACAAGATTTCTAATGTCGATTAACGAAGTTATACGAGTTATTTCGACATGCAAACGAGCCATGAATCTGACACTCACGCAAAACCTATGTACTCGCCAGCATTTCTTTGCTGACTTTGTTTTTACATATGTTTCAGGTGAAGTTGCTTAGTGTTGATTACGAATAGGAAGCATGCTCACTTAGGACCGGACGAGGCCTTAGTGATTTAATAATGACATTAGTCTATGTTTGATTTGCTTGTTTAACTTAAGACAATGTTTAATATTTAATGAAATGAAACTCTTCGTATCCATGGTTTGAAACAATAATTCTGTTACAACACTCCCCGGCGTTTCCGCCACGATTTGTCGTTTTACGTGGTCGGGGTGTGACACTTTACACTGTTAGATACTTTGAAAGAGCACGAAGACTGATAAAGACTGAAGATGTGGCAACCAAAGACTCGACACTGAAGACTTCGTCAACATCCAAGGGGGAGTATGTTGGTGCATATGTTTGTCGACTTCGTCTTGTATCGAGTCTTGTATATAGAATGATAGATCAGGGCACAAAATACGAGAAAAGTGTGGTTGTGACCATTTCGCACGAAATGGAACAAGGCCATTTCACACGAAATGGGTCTTGCCTATTTCGTACGAAATGGTGAGCCTATATATAGTAGTCCTGTTCATTTCATTTGTAACTTTCCGATTCCAGAGCCGAAGTGCTGCTGAAGTGGCTACTGCCTGTAAAACGTTGTTACATCAATAAACAAGACAATTAGAGTGTAAATCAAGCCGATTCGAAGTCGATACGTTAGTTTCCGCCTCTCGTATTGACAAGAACTCTTCTAAACGACTTGTTTGGTCGTGCAAACGACCCTACAACTTTTAATCTCGAATAGCCTACTTTTAATGGGATTTGTTTTTTGCACGTCTTACGGAGCTATTTGGGAGCTTTATGGAGCACTGGGAGCGAACGGGATCAACCGGGGACGTGAAATGAACAAAATCGGGTTAATCATGAAGATTGGATGTGTTTTTGGGGATTTTAATGGATTTAAAATGAGTATATTAGAAGATGGCATGATAGAGGGCTGAATTACGAGTACGTGGGCGAAAACGGTGAGTAAAACGAAGAAGTTATGAAGAAAACAAGAAATCAGGAAATCCGCATTTACAGGGGGCGTCGGGGACGCCCTAAATGGCCGTCGGCGACGCCCTCCTTGTATGTATGTCGCGAATTTTGTTGTTTAATGAGTTGGGGACGGTTTTTAGGTGAGGTTTTGACCAATTTTCGGGGGTTACTAGTTGGGGAAGCTGAAAACACCATCTTGGAACCATTCTTGATCATCTTTTTTATCCCTAACCCATATCTAACACCACCACTACTCTCCTTCACCTCTAACCCTAACCGAATCACCTTCACCATCATCATCAAACCCTCTACCATCATCCCTAATCGATTCTCCACCAAACCCTAACACCTACCCTCCATCATTCCTCCAAGACTCAAGGTCATGGCGCCATGTTCGTGCTCGTCATCCGGTGATCGCGTCCATTCAACCATGAGTGGCTAGTCTCGTCGGTTTCACCCCGGTGTAGATTGTTGTAAGAATTCTAGGGTTTATGCATTTGTATTTTGATTTGATTTTGTGACAAGTTGCTTAGTATTTGAACCCTTTGATAATTGTTGTGCATTTGAATTGAATTTGTGAAGTGTCGAATGATTATAAAATTTGACTTTGCGAATGAATTTGTGCACTTACGCCTTATCTTAGGTTAGGATTTACATGTCCGAGGTAACGAAGTGCAATACGGTCCGTTGTCTATGACGTTGATAGCAATTGGCACCTAAGCTTCGTGATAGTAATCCGTTAATCACTATATGCAATTGAATCAAGTTAAAACAAGTAGGAACCCTAGGTCTTGCTATAATCGAACTGGGTGTGGAACTTGTCTCTAATTTCTTGTTTTAATCATTTAGTAATTTAGTTGCAATTTTTGTTAATCACAAGTGTTTTAGATGATACCAATTGTCGGGTCACTCCGATTTATTTTCCAACCAAATAAACTTATAAAAAAATTAGCAATATTCATAATCACATTGTGCATTTTTGTAAATAGTCTAACTAATCGAACGGGCCGTGCGATACTGACCACATGCTCTTCGTGGATACGATACCCGACTTACCCTAGCTAGAGATGGGCATAATCGGGTATTCTTAAAACCCGGAACCGGGTATGGATACAAGTGAGTGGAACCGGGTTCTCTGTGGAACCGGTTCCGGGTACAACCCGGGTACACGTCAATATATTTAGAATTGGTGTAACCGGTTTCGGGTACAATGGAACCCGGTACGGGTCCTGTTTGGAACCAGGTACGGGTATTGTTTAAAACCGGTTTTTTTGAGTTTTTTAATACAAAAAGCTGTCAATACTGTACGTAACCGGTTCCTCGTGTTTTTACTCGATAAAAGCTGTTTTTTTACTTTTTCTACCGAACGTAACCAACAACACATGTCGACTCATTTTTGTGGTAAACATCAGTTTGTAAAGGTCTTACGTTTAATAAGGATTGTTGCTATTTTTGGTTTTGTATTTTTTAATGTTTATTTTTGGTAAAACTGATCTGTATCTCATCATGTTATGCTTTTATAACCTGTACAATTTCGTTTGCTTAACGTATTTGATTGAATGGTTGGTTTTAAACGTCACTCGATGAATCATTCTTTGGATCTGGTTAATACCATAAAAAGTTACTATTTAAACCATTAATTGATAATTTAGAGATGGGCATATCGGGTTATTTTTGGAATACCCGGAACCGGTTTCGGGTAGGAACCGGGTTCCGGGTACGCACCGGGTTCGGGTAGGAACCGGGTACGAACCGATTTTATTTATAAAATGTGGAACCGGGTCGGAACCTACGGGTTTTTTTGAACCCGGAACCGGTTCTACTATTAGCCGGGTAGGAACCGGAACCGGGTCCAGGTCGGTTCCACCGGGTCGGGTTTGGAACCGGTTATTATGCCCATCTCTAACCCTAGCTACCTAGGTTTAATTGGGTTTTTGACTGATCGAGACGACATGATCACGTCAGTATTGCCCATTTATTGACTAGTTATTCAACGATATTAAACATAGAAACGGTACAAAAGGAATGCCCAACACAAAGTACTAGCTTTTGTTGAATTAGTTTTTTTTTGTTTCCAACTAAAATATTAAAAATATATAACATAATTTTATTTTAGTTTTTTACTTGAAGTTTAGGGTTTATAAACCAGTATAGTCCGAATTCCAACGCAACCTGCGAGGTAATTTTACTACTTCAAAACTAAAAGATGACTACTTTTTAGACTTAATGAAGAAAAAAACCGTTGTTTTTTTTTTTGTCTAATCTAAAAGAAAGATGTCGTTTTAATAAAAAAACATGTCATCATTTATATAATCCATGTCAACATTAAGAACTAAAAGAAAAATGTTACGTGCCATGTAATCAAATGTGACTTGTCAGTCTGGTAAAAACCTTAAATTGCGCAAGATTGAAACACCAAATGAAAGTTGAGTGACTTAGAAAGACAATTAAAATTTGTGTGACTTTAGTGAAACGCATGAGAAACTTGGTTATTATTGTATGAAGTTTTCCTAGTATGAATTGGGGTGTTCAGAATTTGATTTAGATTCAAAAAATTCAAAATTCGATTTGATTATCAAGAATTCAAATTTAGTTCAATTTGAATTCAAGTCCAGTAAATTGAATACGAATTAAAAATTTTAAGTTTGATTCGAAATTTGAATTCAAACAATACATATTTATTTGTTATAGTTATATGTAACACACACCTATAACTTTATAGTGGGCTATACTATAAATTAATCCATAAATTTAATCTTAGTCCTAAATAGCCTATTACCAAGCCCAAATAACCCATAACGAATTCATATATTTTAAACTAGGTTATAACCCTGTGTATTACACGGGTTGAATAAATGTAACTGTTAGGAAACTTTATTTGTAAGTATTGAAGAATATCTCAATCAACTGGATTTCTGAGGAGATAACAGTCCTGAAGATCACAAACAAGAAGAAGAAGATCAGATAGGACAACTTAAATGCAAAGCGTCTACTTCAAAGAATCACAAGTTGATCAAGAGCTGATTTGGATTATCAGAGAAGGTCATTTCTGATGGATCTGATGATATTTCTGATGAAATATCATCAGTTTCTGACGATTCTGATCATCAGACTTTCTGATGATTTGTTCACCAGAATTTATGATGAAGTGGTTTATCAGATATGCTGATGAAAACCCCACTTGTCTAAATCTCAACTCTATCATGCCACCAATGACCGAAGCAACTGACATTATTGGATATCATGATTACAAAGGCAACTTGAACGTTGGATTCAATGAATATGTGAAATTGCTACTTTATACAGGACTTATTGCATGAATAAACAATTGTTTATTCATGTACACAGCCTTCTATAAATAGAAGGCTCGAGAGGCAGAAGATAATTGAGTTTGAAGCTTATCATTCACATACAAACACCCAAACTCCACTGCCCTTCTCACCCACAGAATTCAAGATTCATTTGTATTAGATAATAATCTTACAATCACCTTGTTAAACTATTTTGTTTCAAAGTGATATAAACTTGATAATTCTGTAGGTCTTGTTTCTTGAAAGTCTGATTTCCATTTCCGCACATCTTTTTCACATATACTGAAATCACTTGCCATATTACGTAAAAAGAAGTTGTTAAGCCCATACTGGGTCCAACAATTGGTATCAGAGCAGATTGAATAAATTATTTTCAAACGATCAATCGCTCATTTTTTTTTCTAAATATGGCCAACTTTCAATCCTGGAATAATGCTTTTAACATTGGTTCTATGTCCAAACCTTCGACTCTGGTCAGAGAGGAATACCCCCAGTGGAAAATCAGGATGGTCAATTTCCTTAATGGTCATGACCGAGCTCTGTTTCAATCCATTGAAAGGGGTCCACATATACCAATGACTGAAATACCAGTTATTCCAGCAACTGACCATACACTAGCTATCCCTGCCTCTCGAGCTCCCAAAAGTGAAATACTTTGGAGCCCGAAAGACAAGGAAAAGGTGGCTGGAGATGAAAGGGCAAAGTCACTCTTAATAATGGCCATCCCCAATGACATATTTTCACAAGTTGATGCATGTGCATCAGCTAAGGAAATATGGGATCAGTTGGAAAATCTTTGTGAAGGAGGAGAAAGGATGAAGAGAAACATGAGAACAAATAATGTTTCCTCATATGAGAGGTCTAAAAGTTTACCAAATGAAAAATTAAATGATACATATCAAAGGTTCACAAAACTTTTAAACGAGCTAAAGAAATTTGGAATAACAAAGTCAAATGATGAAAGAAACATAAAATTTCTTGATGCCCTACCTAGAGAATGGAGAAGTCTAACCATGACTTTGTCCTCAACCTTAGAACTAGGGAACATGAGTCTTCATGACTTATACAGCATCTTGATCCCCAGAGAGGAAGAAATATTTGAAGAATCTATTCAAAGAGGGGGATCTTTAGCTCTAATCTCAAACTCACAAAGACCAACACCAACCAATGATCCTCAATCATCAAACAGCCAAAATCATGAAATTTCTGATACATCATCAGATTTTTCAGCTTTTGCTGAAGCAATAGCACTGCTCACCAAGACATTTGAGCATAGGTTGAGGGGAGGAGGTCAAAGATACCAGAGGAGTGACAGAGGGAGGATGGATGGAAGATCTAAAAAAGAAGTTAGATCTAAGGATAAAAGGAAGGCTGAGGTGGTGTGTTATAAGTGCAAGAAAAAAGGTCATTATGCATCTGAGTGCAAGACCAAGAAGCTGAAAGATGTTGCTTACTATGGGAAAAAGCTTGAAGAAGCTAAGAAGCAGCAGCAGCAAGTCAGCTTAATTGCTGGGACAGATACATGGCTATCTGATGACTCTTCTGATGAAGAAGAAGAAGAAGAAATGGCTAACTTCTGTCTCATGGCACTTTCTGATGACATACCGAAAACATCAGGACAACAGGTAAATTTAGATAATCTTGATCTTGAACACAAGCTAAATGAGCTTATGTCAGATTTTCTAAATCTGCAAGTTAAACATCAATCAGATGGTAAAAAATCTGATGAGTTGCAAAGGACCTTGAATAAAATTATTCTTGAAAACCAATTACTGATAGAACAAAGTTTAGATCAAAGAGCTAAAATTGAGTTCTATGAAAATGAAAGAAAAGATCTTTACAAGAAAATCAATGATAAAGAAATTAATGTAAGAGGTTTTCAACAAGCAAAAGAATTCATAAATTTCATTGAGTCCACTCCAAAGAACAAAGGAGAGGGTTTGGTTTATGTAAGAACAAATAATAACAAACCCACTGTCTTTGTAAAAGCAACTCAACAGGTTTCTGATAAATTTACATCAGAATCTGATTCTGAAACTTGCAAATCAACATGTTCTGAATATTCCTTTGATAAGCCCAACTTTGAACCAAAAAGAAGTGAATGCAATCAAGAGTTTGTAAAAACTCCAGAAGCAGTTCACTCATCTTTTCAAAATTATCCCATCATTCCATCACAAGAAAGTATATCAGAAATTTCTGATGAAACTTGTATGTGTGTTGACATACTGAAGCTTGTTCAACACCATCTCCAAAAGAAAAAGAAAAATTCTGTTAATGGCTCAGCATATAACAGAAATTCTGATGAAAGGTCATTTAGAAGAAATAATAAAATTAAAATTCCATCAGAAAGAGTACCCAAGCATGCCTGGGTACCTAAAACCCTCTAACTCTTCCATTTCAGGACCATCATGTGCAGCTGATCTAGTACTGCGACTCAGGAAGCTCCAAGCACATGACTGGGGATAGGAGCTTACTCAGCAATTTTGTTTCAAAGCTGGGTAAATTAGTAAACTTTGGAAATGGAATGAAAGAAAGGATCATGGGATACGGATGTATCAGGTATGGATGTTTGACCATTGAAAGAGTAGCCTATGTTGAAGGCTTAAAGTATAATTTGCTGAGCTGTGGTCAATTTTGTGACAAAGGTTTTCAGGTAACATTTTTATCAGAAAAATGCTTGCTGATAGGTATGGATGACAACAAAATATATTTAAGTGGAAAAAGAATAAGACAATCAATATACTATTTTGACTTCAAAGAAGAAAATGAACATCCTAAACTATGTTTATTTTCAAAAATCAACAAAGGAAGTAGTTGGTTGTGGCACAAAAGATTGGCTCACTTAAATTTCAAAAATTTAAGCAAATTAGCAAGCATGGGTCTGGTAAAAGGATTACCTTTTATATCCTCAAAGAAGGATAGAGTTTGTGATGCTTGTGAGATGGGAAAGTCAAAAAGAAGCTCTCACAAGTCAATTTCTGAATCTTCAATTACACAAAATTTGGAACTTTTGCACATAGATTTGTGTGGACCAATAAGTATAGAAAGTTTTTCTGGAAAGAAATATATACTAGTAAGAGTTGATGATTTTTCCAGATATACATGGGTTGAATTTTTAAGAAAGAAAAGTGAAACACCTGATCTGATCATTAATTTTATTAAGAAAATGGAAAATCTGTTAAAATTAACAGTAAGAAGAATCAGATCAGACAATGGGACAGAATTTAAAAATTCAAAAATCGAGAGTTTTCTTGTGAGTAAAGGAATCTCTCATGATTTCTCTGCTCCCAGAATCCCTCAACAGAATGGGGTTGTTGAAAGAAAAAATAGAACCTTAGTAGAAGCTGCCAGAACAATGCTTGCTTATGCTAAAATGCCCACTCATTTTTGGGTAGAAGCAATAGCAAATGCATGTTTTACTCAAAACAGAACCCTTATCAACAAAAGGCTGAACAAAACACCTTACAACATCATAAATGGAAGGATTCCAAGTGTAAATTTTTTTGCATACATTTGGTTGTAGATGTTTTGTTTTTAATGATTTTGAAAGCCTTGAAAAATTTGACAGAAAAGCAGAAAGAGGTATTTTTCTTGGTTATTCTTTGTCCTCAAAAGCTTATAGAATTTTTGTTCTTAACACAAGGACAATCAGAGAAAGCTTGTATGTGTCATTTGATGACTCATCAGAAACAGAAATTTCTGATGAATATATGAAAGAAGTAAATTTCTCTGATAAACAAGAAAATTATGAACATCTCTTTGAAATGATAACTGAAGATTTCTTAGAACATGATAAACCTCTCACATATAAATCAATAGATATTTCATGTACTAACTTTGTAGAACAAGTGATTAGTACATCAGAAAATCAAAATTCTGATGCACCAAACACAACTGAGGCAACTGTTCAGGGGGAAACTTCAAGTCCATCAGAACCAACAACTTTTCATAACAAGTTAAGATGGATCAAAGGACATGTTCAAACTGACATCATTAGGAATCCAGCTGATGGTGTGAGAACAAGATATGCAACTGCACATGAGTGTGCATTTGTTGGGTTCTTAAGCAAAGTAGAACCCAAATCTGTCAAAGAAGCTTTGAATGACTCAGACTGGATTCAAGCTATGCAAGAAGAGCTTGATCAGTTTGAAAAGAGCAAGGTATGGGATTTGGTGCCCAAGCCTAAAGACAAATCTGTCATTGGCTCAAAATGGGTATTCAGGAATAAATCTGATGAGAATGGCATAATCACAAGGAATAAAGCAAGGTTAGTGGTCAAAGGTTACTGTCAACAAGAAGGTATTGATTATGATGAAACTTTTGCACCAGTAGCTAGATTAGAAGCTGTAAGAATTTTTCTTGCTTATGCTGCATCCAAGAATTTCAAAGTTTATCAAATGGATGTAAAATCAGCTTTCCTGAATGGCAAAATTGAGGAGGAAGTTTATGTGCAGCAACTAGAAGGCTTTATTGATCCAAAATTTCAAAATCACGTTTACAGATTAAACAAAGCCTTGTATGGGTTGAAGCAAGCTCCTAGAGCCTGGTATGAAACCTTGTCAAACTTCCTACTCAATTCAGGGTTTAGTAAAGGTACTATAGACACCACACTTTTTCTTAAAACACACAAAGGTCATACTTTGTTGGTCCAGATATATGTTGATGACATTATATTTGGATCAACAAATGAAAAATTTTGTAAAAAGTTTCAAAAGTTGATGACCAGCCACTTTGAAATGAGCATGATGGGTGAGTTAACCTTTTTCCTAGGGTTACAAGTTCAACAAAGAATTGATGGAATATTTTTGAGTCAATCAAAATATGTGAAAACGATTCTACAAAAATACTCACTTGAAAACTGCTATGTTTCAAAAACTCCCATGGCAACAGGGAACAAATTAGATTCTGATAAAGATGGAATAAGTGTAGATATTAAAACCTATAGGGGATGATTGGATCTTTGCTATATTTAACTGCAAGCAGACCAGATATTATGTTTGCAACATGTTTTCTGGCCAGATATTTATGTGATCCTAAAGAATCCCACCTAAAAGCTGTAAAAAGGGTTTTTAAATATCTGAAAGGCACATCAGAACTTGGTCTCTGGTATCCAAAGGATACAAACCTTGAATTAATTGCATACACAGATGCCGATTATGCAGGGTGCAAAATTGACAGAAAAAGCACATCTGGTGCCTGTCAGATTTTGGGAGAAAAATTGGTATGTTGGGCAAGCAAGAAGCAAAACTGTGCTACCACATCAACAGCAGAATCAGAATATGTAGCAGCAGCAAGTTGCTGTTCACAAGTGCTGTGGATGCAAACTCAACTGAAGGACTATGGAGTAAATCTGACAAGGATACCAATTCTATGTGATTCAAAGAGTGCAATTGCCATAACAGAAAATCCAGTTCATCACTCAAGAACAAAACACACAGATGTCAGATATCACTTCATAAAAGATCATGTGGAGAAAGGTAACATAGAAATGTATTTTGTTCCAACTGAAAACCAAATTGTTGATATCTTTACAAAGCCTCTTGATGAAAAGAGACACAATTTTTTAATCAGCAAACTTGGCCTGGTAAATTTAAAAGATGAAAAATTTTCAGATAGCAAAAAGACACAAATTGAAAACCCAACTTGATGATCATTCAAATTTAAATTCTGATAAACAAAGAATAGTTAAACAAAGTTCCGATAAAGAAACCAATCAAGCAGATGGAACATCAGAAGGTCTAATAAATCATCAAGAAATATGATGATTTATCAGAAAATCTGAAAATGTATCAGAAAATCTGATGGAATCATCAGAAATTCTGATACAACAAAAGAAGCTTTGTTTAAACATCAAAGTGAACTCTGATCATCTAACAACGCTCCATCATTATGCATATCCCATATGTGTAAATTCATAGCAATGTGTAGTTTGTTTTTGTATTTTAATTAAAAAAAACAAAAAGGGGGAAAAGTGACATGCATGAAGATAAAATTAAATCCAGAAAATGTGAAAAATCAACCGTCACAATTTTTTCTTTTAAGAAAATTAAATTTATCTTACATTTTCAACTCATGCAATGTCATTTTGTTATAAGGAGTTTAAGAGACACGTAAGCACCAAAATGATTAGGAGCTATGAAAGTAGCCGCCTAGCTATTAAATGCTTACTCACACAAAGGGCTTGGTAGATTGTCATATTCACTGCAATAGATATCGTCTTAAATGAAGAGATGAAAAGAAAAACCTTTTTTAATGTTAATATGAAACTATCACTTTCATTTATAAATATTAACAACCTGAAAAAAACATTCTTCACAACAAAATCATCTCTTCAAAAGCCTGTCATCAGAAAACTTCTTATTTCAAATGGGTCACCCAAAATCAATGAAAGCTAACCAATTCCCTCTCAACCTTCATAAAAATCATAATCTCAGGCTAAGATCTAACTTGGAAGGACCTGCATGGGAGGACTACAGGTATGTGTATAATATGATCATGCGAAGTCCTTTGGGCTTTGCCGTATCAACACATGTCACTATATATCCAGAACTTCTTCAAGAGTTCTGGTGGAATGCTCAAATCATTATGAGTGGCACTTCCATGTGGATAAATAGTGAGGTTATGGGGGTAAAAATCACCCTAAAGGAGGAAACACTCAGAGATGTCCTCCGATTAGGTGTTGATCAAGAAATCATCGTACTGGATAAGGCAGAGGTGCAACGAACCTTGATAGAAATGGGTTATCATTCAAACAATGTGTCAAGGCAAGTTAGCAAATCTGGGTTTATACCACCTTTCCAGTATCTGGTAACACAACTGTCACGGCCCTCGGCCCGGTTTGACCCGGTTCAAGAGCCGCGGGGCAGGAATCCCGTGGTATCTAATTTAGGCGACAGCGGAAGTCTTTTAATACAGGATCTTTTAATACTGAAAATGCCCGTTTAATATATTACATAAAGTTTTAGGGATAAAATCCTATAATTACAATAAGATGATTCCACAAGGAAATCTTTATTTCTTAAAACATGTTTCTTTTATTTATTCACAGTGAGCCACTTTTCGGAGCTTGTAGTGCTTCACGGCACTTTTCTTGGATCACAACAGATCACCTGAAACATGTTTGAAAAAGGTTTTGTCAGCGGGAAATACTGAGTGAGTTCATTCAGGTTTATAAAAAAAACATATTTGTTATAATTTACAGTATTAAGAGCGATTACAATGTTTCTAATATCAAGCCAACTACCCACAGTATTTGTCACTCGACTATCCATTGGCTATCTCGTTGTCCAAATGGTGTCTGTGACTATGGTCAGATCACCCATTGGCTAACTCGTTGTCCAATGGTGACGGGAATAAGTAATGTATACAAAACCCCACATACCGGCTGTAATTTGGTGATTACAAAGACTTAATCCCTGTAATTATAACTCTGAAAATAATTTGGAGTTTTGTAAAACAGTTGATAAAAAGAGAATGACTCACATTGCAGATTTAACGAGCAGGATATAAGCCTACTGATTAGCCTTGATTAAACCTAATTTAACACAATGCACACACAAACGGGTTAGTAACTAATACAGCAGTTACGTCAATTCACGAGATTAAACCCTCACAACAATTAACAAGTGCAATACTTAAATATTCCTCGGATTCACGACGAATAACAGAGCATAGTCCGAATTCGAACAGCACTCAAATATTCGAGTCGAAATCACGACGAATAATCAAAGTACAAGCTCAATTTAAGCAGCACTCGGACAATCGTTGGATAGTTATAATCGATCGGACGTTGAATCGTAATAGCGATCGAGTTATTACCCTGATTGCGGCAGCACTTCGTGATCGTGTGTGTTTAATTGTACTGTTTTGAGTATAACTCGACGTACACTATAACAACCCTCGGTAAAACCGACACCCTCATAATATTTCCGACACCCTAATATATCTGTAAATATATCAATATGTCTTTATATGCACCCCGTATGTGAAAACCGAGCCCAAATTAGAATATAATATATAAAATAAATTAAAAACAAAAATTATTAAGCTGAGGCGGGCCGCGTAGGGCCGCACCTCAACTTAACGCGGGCCGTGTAAGGGTATAACCAGACTTCGCTAAAATCTTAAGTTCATGCGGGCCGCGTACAAGATCACTTAAGTTAAAGCGGGCCGCGAGCGAGCTGGAAGGTGGCACAGCCCTGGGCCGCCACATGGCCCAACACACGGCGAACCTAGGTGGTGACCGGGCCAAGCTACGCGTTGACCCAGCATTGACGTGGGCCGCGTGAGCTTAGCCCATTATTAACGCGGGCCGCGAGGGGACGAGATTACAGCCCTATAAATAGAAGGCAACGGCCTTCAGTCCGTCTCGCTCACAACTTTCTTTCTTTCTTAAATTTCTGTAGTGGCGTTACTATACCCGGGCATCATACCCCCTAAAATAGCGAGGTTCTGCTACGATGTAAGTATTATAACCCCTGGAGACGTATTAGATACGCTGCCCGATTGATCTAGGGTTCCGTAACGGCTGTCGTGGTTCTGCCCGACGTAGTCGTTGGAATGCCGTCTCGGGGAGGGTATTACTAATGTTAAAATGGGTTATTATACTAACACACGTGCATTTGTGTAAATTATAGATATTCACCAGGAAACCCTAAAGAATAACCTAAAACAGCAATGTGAGTGATCCTTCTTTTTATATACTCATTTTTGTGAGTAATCTCCTTTTTGCAAACTGTTTTTACAAAACCTTAAATACCTTTCCATGCGAATGACAGTTATTGAGTATTTGTAAGAATACAATTATCGTGGGTATGTTGGGGTTTTGTATACAACATTTGTTACAACCTGGTTAAGGAGTAACATTTCCACAAGTCGGGTGTCGACAGTACCAACAGGTGATAATTGATATAACTTGGAAACAAATGTAATTGCGGGATCGCCCTCAATACTGTTCACTGTGAATTTTTTTTAAACTTGATTAAACTGGGATTCACTCACCAGTATTTCCCACTGACAAAATGTTTTTAAAACGCGTTTCAGGTAACAAAATGTGAAAGCCAAATAGAAGCCAGCTGGACAGCACTGGAGGCTTGGAAAAGTGGCAATAAAGTTACCTAATAATAAAATGGATGTTTTTATTCAATAAATAGGATTTATTCCTATGAAACGTGTGTATTGAAAACTTGGGTTTTACCCATATGTTTAATATTATAAATCATGGTGGTTTACTCTGATTAAAATATTTCCTAACTACGGTCCTGATGAAAATTTCCGCTGCCAAATTGGATAAATAAATGTGATACCACCGAAACTGGCTCACGGCCGCCCGTTCCCGGGAATTAGGGACCGGGGGTTGTGACATACACAGAAGCTTTGAACGTCGTTTTCAACACAGAATTCAAGTGCCAAGGTCGGCTATTTATACTGATTTTTAGACATGCTTACGGACCGTAAGCCACTTCCCTTACGGTCCGTAAGGGAAGCAGTCTAATTATAGGCAGCCTAGGTTCGGGACTAGCCTTGCTGAGTTGCTACATCTGGCCAATCAAACCTACACAACGTTTTATTTAGATAATCGTTAGCTAGGGTTTTACCCCCCTCGAGTTTTAGGGGCCCTGATCCTGATTCCGATTGTTCTGGAAATTTTAGGGTTTACGCCAAATCACTTGGGTGTCACAATTAGGGCTTCCTTAATAGATAATTACCATCCTAATTATGGATTTAATGAGAGTTGTTACATCCTCCCCACCTTAAGAAAAATCTCGTCCTCGAGATTTACTGGAATAAATGAGGGTATCTTCGCTTCATTTCTGATTCCAGCTCCCAAGTATATCCTGGTCCTCTTTTTGAATTCCATTTGACTTTGACCAGCACTAGTCGTTTGTGTTTGAGAAACTTGACTTTTCTATCTTCGATCTGTAGTGGTTTCTCTACGAACTTCAGCTTTTCGTTCACTTCTACATCTTGAAGAGGTACTACCAGGGATTCGTCGGATAAGCATTTCTTGAGATTGGATACATGAAATACATCATGTACTCCAGCTAGTTCTTCTGGTAGCTGTAAACGATAAGCAACTGGTCCTAGTCGTTGGACTACTGGAAATGGTCCTACGTATCTTGGACTCAGCTTTCCTTTATTACCGAATCGTACTACTCCTTTCCAAGGAGAAACTTTCAAAAGTACTTTATCTCCGTCTTGAAATTCTAACGGCTTACGGCGATTGTCTGCATAGCTCTTTTGACGATCTCGAGCTGTTTTCAGCCTTTCCTTGATCTGAGTTATCTTATCAGTAGTTTCTTGTACAATTTCAGGACCTGATAATTGACTTTCTCCTATCTCTGCCCAACATACTGGGGTTCTGCACTTACGTCCATACAGAGCCTCGAATGGAGCAGTTTCAATGCTTGAATGATAACTATTGTTATAGGAGAATTCAATTAAAGGTAGGTGGCTATCCCAATTTCCACCAAAATCTATCACACATGCTCGAAGCATGTCTTCCAAAGTTTGTATCGTCCTTTCACTTTGCCCGTCTGTTTGTGGATGATATGCAGTACTTAGATTTAGTCGAGTTCCCATTGCTTTCTGAAAACTAGTCCAGAAATGGGAAGTGAAACGACTATCTCTATCCGATACAATGGAGAGCGGTACTCCATGTAAGGATACCACTTCGTCTACGTACAGCTGGGCCAACCTTTCCATGCTAAAGGTTTCTTTCATTGGTAGGAAATGAGCTGATTTGGTTAATCGGTCCACGATTACCCAAATTGCATCATTACCTTTTCTGGTTTTTGGTAACTTGGTAACAAAATCCATTGTTATGAGTTCCCATTTCCATATAGGCATTTTCAATTGCTGTAGCAGTCCGGAAGGTTTCTGATGTTCGGCTTTTACTTGTGAACAGGTTAAACACTTAGATACATAATTGGCTATATCCTTTTTCATACCTATCCACCAGAAATTATTCCTTAAATCTTGGTACATCTTATTATTTCCTGGGTGCATAGTATACCTAGATTTATGGGCTTCTTCTAAAATCTTATTTCTTAGTTCTCCTTGTTTAGGTACCCAAATTCGTTTCTTGTGGAATCTCCAAATTCCATCATTTCCTTGTTCTAGTTCTTTTATGTAACCTTTCATTTCTTCAGCATCATCCTTGATTGCTGTTTCCTGTACCTTCTTCAATTGCTCCATTAAATCTACTTGTAGATTTAATCTAAGAGCACGGACTCGCTTTTGCTTCTCCTGATATTTACGACTTAAGGCATCTGCGACTACATTCGCCTTTCCTTCGTGATATTGAATATCACAGTCGTAGTCGCTTAGGATTTTCATCCACCTCCTTTGCCTCATATTTAACTCTTTTTTCCCCAATATGTATCTTAAAACTTTTATGGTCTGTATAAATAGTAAACTTACTTCCATACAGATAATGTCTCCAGATCTTAAGGGCAAAAATTATGGCTCCTAATTCCAAGTTATGAGTCGTATAATTTTCTTCGTGCTTTTTCAATTGCCTAGAGGCATACGCAATCACCTTTTTGCGTTGCATCAATACACATCCAAATCCTAATTTTGAAGCATCACAATATACTTCAAAATCTTCTGTTCCTTCAGGTAAGGCTAAGATTGGAGCATTTGTCAATCGGTGTTTTAAAATCTTAAAAGCTTCTTCTTGTCTAGGTCCCCACTCAAACTTAGCGGCTTTACAGGTTAACTTAGTCAGGGGTACGGCTATCTTAGAAAAATCCTTAATAAATCTTCTGTAGTATCCAGCTAAGCCTAGAAAACTTCTAATTTCCATAGCTGTTTGCGGGACTTTCCATTTTGTGGTTGCTTCGATCTTAGCAGGATCTACATGAATTCCTTCGTGATTTACCACATGTCCTAAAAATTGCACTTCTTGCAGCCAAAATTCGCATTTTGAGAATTTAGCATAAAGCTTTTCTTTTCTTAACAAAGTTAAGAGTACATGTAAGTGCTAACAATGTTCCTATTGACTTTTGGAGTAAATAAGTATATCGTCGATGAAAACGATCACAAATTTATCCAAGTAGGGCTTACAGATTCGATGCATCATGTCCATAAATGTTGCGGGTGCATTTGTTAATCCAAAGGGCATGACTGTAAACTCATAATGACCATACCTAGTTCTGAAAGCAGTTTTGGGTATGTCTTCTTCTTGTACTTTCAACTGGTGATATCCGGATCTTAAATCTATCTTTGAAAAATACCTAGCTCCTTGAAGTTGATCAAAAAGATCGTCAATCCTAGGTAATGGGTATCGGTTCTTAATGGTAACCTTATTCAATTCTCTATAATCGATACACATTCTCATTGATCACAAGTCAGCTGGACTTTGGAGGAGTGAGAAGCTGTTATCCAAGAGCTGAGCTGGCACTTCAAGAAAACATAAGAGATGCTTCCATGGTTCTATCAACCAATCACACAGGAAGGATAACCAGTCTCTGGTTATATGTGAAGTGCATGTATAACGTGTTGGATGAGGAGGATGAGTAGTTGGTGTTTACTTGTTTTTGTTTTACTTGTGTGTGTTTAACTATCTTTCTTTTAGTAATATATTAATTTTGTCTTAATTACGTGTTACTTAAATATGATAATAGATCTAGGGGAACTAAGAAATCTTGTCTGATAAAAACAAGGAAAATCTGGTAAAAATCAAATGAAATCTGATAGGATTTAGTGAAAAACAGAAAATCTGGAAATTTATCAGAAACCTCATTAAACCATCAGAATCTATTCAATCACCAGATAAACTGAAAATCTGATGAATACATCAAAAGAAAATTTCTTTTGACAAACAGGAAAGTTTGATTATTCAACAGAAAAAGAACATGTATTTAACCAGATATAAAGGAACTTATAAACATCTAAAATTCTTTTTGGATAAGTTTCTTTCAATTTTTTTTTTCTGAGGATTGGAACAAGCTATATGACAAAGACTTCCTGATGAATCAGAACAAAGCTGTGGAGTTCATAAATACAATGTAAGTAAAATCTTCTAACTCTACTCATTCCCTCTCATCTTAAAAAAATGATGATTCAAATTCTATAAATGAATCAAATGCATTCTGATGATATATATGGAAAATTCAACTCTCAAAAGAATTACTCAAAGACTTTCTCATATATATCATTGAGAGGACAACATGGGAAGGTACACAAGCTCTGAAAAGGTTTTAATTGGACCCTTTTTGAAACATAAGGCGTCCCACATGAAGAAAGGTGCAAGTTGGATACTAGTGTTTATCTATTAAAATCGTTGGAATCTCTAATTATCCTTAAAAGAAATATCCATTAAATTAGAGACAAACCAAAGGTTTTTCAAAAACGGTTGTTTCTTTAAAAGATTAAAACATCATTAAGGTATCATAAACCACCTTGAATACAAACAACCTACGAAAAACACTCAAAAATCTCTGTCTCAATTTACTATAAGTATCCCATTCAAAAACAGAGACTTCCATCTTCAACCTTCATTCTCAAACCCTAAAAACCCTTTCCAAAGCATAAACCCAAATCCTCAATGGCCGCTACCAACATCAACTCACCACCAATTGAACACTCTGTTCCGTTAATCACTGAAGCTGAGTTTCTTCCACTAAAAGGCAACAATGAAGCAATGAATGTTAATATTGAAGAGTATGACATAGAGTGTCAAATTCTCATTGAATTTCTAATCAGATGCCCGATAGCTCAAGCTCTTACAAAGACCAGAGATGTACCAGAAAGACTGCTATAACAAGTTGTGAAAACTCTCAAGGTCTCAAATGAAATGGAGCTAACAGCACACATATGGGAAAATATCTTCATTACAATTACACCGGAGAAAATAAGGGAGTGTTTAGAATTACCCTTAAACCAAGGCTATGAAGTAGCACCAAGAAAAGAAGATATGTTTGCACAACTTGATACTGTAATGGGCTACAAAACAAAGATTTCAAAGATCAATGAATTCAAGAGAAACAAGCTACCTGCCTTCTGGCAAGTATTAATGGAGATCCTGAACAACTGTTTATCATCAAAGATTGGAGGTACAGATCAGATAAATACGAATGTTCTGACAATCATGTTCAGCCTCATAAATGGGTTAAATATTGATTTTGGAACAGAAATATTTAATCTGATCAGAAGATCAATTCTGACTAAAATTGGAAGGATAGATTCACATTTACCCTTTTCCAGATTTCTGTCAATCATAATTTCTGATGCTTTTTCTGAAAGGAACCTAAAAATTCCAAAATCAAAATTTATGTGGAAGACAGAAATTATGAGACCTTGGAGTGCTGCAGGGTCATGGAAGTCAGATTTTGATCTATATGTTCTGTCAGAAAGAATGATGTGTCTGATACCAGAAGATTCACCATACAGAGCAGAATATCTGAGGATGTTAAGCAAACAGGCAGAAACCAAAGAAGGGTTTGAAAATATGTCACCCATGGAGCATGATGCAGAAGAATCTAGCACACCAAGAATGGAGCAGCAGGGTGAATCTGATCCTCATCCAGCTGATGAAGATGTGCATATGAGTCCTACAGCAGAAGAACATCATGCTGAAGTCTCACATATGGAAGAAACAGGTGCAGAACAATCTAAACTCAATATATTTTACAATTCTGAGAGTGATTCTGATGAATCAATTCAAGGAAAATATGAAATTTTATATAGAGGCACAGTTTCTACAAAACAAAATGTGAGTGAAACAAAAGACCCATTTTCTGAATCAGATTCTGAGGAGGAAAATGTGGTGGCAACAGGTGGAGATCAGTCCACTGATCAAGGAAACCTGGATGAGAAAAATAAGAGTTTCTCAACAACTCATGGAGAACCTAAAAGGGTTCAAGGATATGAGGAAAACCAGGACTTGAATATGTTTCAATTTTCTGGTGAGGGAACAAAGAATTTGAATTCTTCCAATCCTCTTAACCTCAGAACAGCAGAAAATGTGTTTTCTGCTGGTGTTAGAACATCTGTTGTTTCTCCTATTTCCCAAGGACACCAATCTATGTCCCCTACACAACTTCACAAGGAACTTGAAGACATAACTGCTACTGTGAAAACAGCCACAGAAGAAAAACTTGATCTAATACTGGAAGAAATCAGAAATCAAAAATCAGAAATCAAGGTTTTATCAGAAACTGTCAAAGCTGTGCAGAAGCAAATAGAAGAAAATAATGCAGCCCTCAACAAACTACAAAAGTCATCAAAAACAAAGAGAGCTCATCAGAAATTGAGAAGGCTCTTAAAGAACTACGTGATATCAAGAAAAAGATGACTGAGGTTGCAACTGCAGGAGAAAGCTCAAGTTCAGAAAAGATTCTTGAAGAATTACAGTTCCTCAGAGCCAACAACAGCAGCATGGCTGAGGTTTTTGAGAAACTATTAATGGAATTGACTACACAAAGAAATCAGGAAAGTCAGGAGTTTCAGAAAATGAAGAAGCAAGAAGAAACAAATACTCAAGCTCTTACTAATATCCACTTGTTAGTAAAAAGATTGCAGGACAGTATTGCCAAACTGGCAAAAGTTGGTCTTCATGAACTAAAAGCTCCAATTCCACAAGAAAGACAAGCAAAAGAATCAGAAACTCCTCAACAACAACCAGAAACCATTCAACAAGAACAAACCAAGCAAACAGAAACTTCAACAGCTCAAAAACAGAAGCAGACCATGGGTCCTCCTCCAGATAAACAAAAGTTACCCATGGATCCTCCACCAAACATCCCAAAGTCAGACACTTCAAAGATCCAACAGAAAGAACATGTTCCAGTTCAACCATCTTCTACAACCATCATTGGAGAAACATAATTGAGCATAAGGATGGATACAAAAGAGAAGAGAAGAATGGAACATGAAGTGACCTCCTCAAAAAGGCTAAGAAAAATAATGAGAGAAGATTCAGAAGGTAACATCAAAGATTCAATGGTGCTGGAAGGTGATTTACACACAATCATGTATCCGGAAGAACATCTAAAGCACTACTATTGGAAAGGTCCAGAAGACAACCCAACAAGGCCACTCTCACCAATGAGTAAAGGCATTCTTGAAGAAAGAAACAATGGTAGCTGGGTAATGTTGCACAAACACTTGGCCATCCAATAGTATTTATTGAAAGAATTGATACTTTGACCACTGGAGGAGGCATATTAGGTAATGAAGGTCAAAACAAGTATACCCTGATCAGAAAAGATAAAAATGTACAAAAGGTTACTGATGCAGATCTGGCTGATGATGTTCACCCAATGGATATAGTCAAAATGAAGAATATCATTGATGAATATAAAGGTAATTCAGTAGTGATCACAAGAGCCCTTGATAGTCTTAAAAGTGCAGGAGCAAAAGTATACAAAAGAGCAGCACTGGCAGACTTTGATCTGTGTATCAATTTTGAGTATAGCACCAAAGCGTTAATACCTCCTCCCAACACATCAATTCCAGCTGAAATTCCTTTGAAATTAGTGAGAACTGGAGCAATCTTTGACACACCAGAAATATGTGCAGTCTTCAAAGATGCTAATGAAGAGAAAGCTCTATTCAAAATCAGTGAAATTTGGAGGTATTCAAACCAAACTTTGAAATATATAAGAAACTGCATAAATGAGAAACAAGAGCAGCTCAAGAGGAAGGGAAAGAACAATGAACAGCTGAGAAAAACAATTGAAGATTGTATTGAAAACTAGATGGAAGCAAGAGGATGGTACAAGTCAATGTACAAGGAAACTCAAAAGGCAATTGATCACAAGAAAAAGCTAAAACCAGGGGACAAATACAGAAGTGGAGTAAAGATCAATTAATGAATTGATGAGATATTGCTGTTTTTGAACAATATTTAAAGTTTTTTTTTCTGTTTTGAACAATGGTTGGTGTGATTATGTTTTATGTTTCTGAAACTTAGTTGCTTGATTTTTCTTTTCAAAGAAATAGTTAGAAGTTGTTTACATTGGATATAGGTAGTTCATTTTCTTACAATACTTAAGGGGAAACTGTTAGGAAACTTTATTTGTAGGTATTGAAGAAAATCTCAATCAACTGGATCTCTAAAGAGATAACAGTCCTGAAGATCACAAACAAGAAGAAGAAGATCAGATACGACAACTGAAATGCAAAGCATCTACTTCAAAGAATCACAAGTTGATCAAGAGCTGATTTGGATTATCAGAGAAGGTCATTTCTGATGGATCTGATGATATTTCTGATGAAATATCATCAATTTCTGACGATTTTGATCATCAGACTTTCTGATGATTTGTTCAACAGAATTTCTGATGAAGTGGTTTATCAGAAATTCTGATGAAAACCCCACTTGTCTAAATCTCAACTCTATCCTGCCACCAATGACCGAAGCAACTGACATTATTGGATATCATGATTACAAAGGCAACTTGAACGTTGGATTCAATGAACATGTCAAATTGCTACTTTATGCAGGACTTATTGCATGAATAAACAATTGTTTATTCATGTACACAGCCTTCTATAAATAGAAGGCTCGAGAGGCAGAAGATAATTGAGTTTGAAGCTTATCATTCACATACAAACACCCAAACTCCACTGCCCTTCTCACCCACAGAATTCAAGATTCATTTGTATTTGATAATAATCTTACAATCACCTTGTTAAACTGTTTTGTTTCAAAGTTATATAAACTTGATAATTCTGTAGGTCTTGTTTCTTGAAAGTCTGATTTCTATTTCCGCACATCTTTTTCACATATACTGAAATCACTTAACATATTACGTAAAAAGAAGTTGTTAAGGCCATACTGGGTCCAACAGTAACTTTATATACTAAATTAGAAAAATTATTCTTTAAAAATCTCGTTTATTACACGTGTTGAACAAATGTAATTTTATATATTAAAATTATATCTCTAAGAATCCCATGTATTGTACTGAATAAATGTAATTTTATATACCAAATAATAAAAACTCATGATTTGTACGGGTTGAATAAATCTAATTATATATACTAAATAATAAAAAAATTATATCTTTAAAAACACTGTGTATTACACAGGTTAAATAAATGTAATTTTATAACCTTGTATATTACTCGGGTTGGATAAATGTAATTTTATAAACCAGATGATAAAAAAAATTATATCCTTATAAACCTCGTGTATTATACAGGTTGAATAAATCCAATTATATGTACTAAATCATCATCATCATCATACTTAGTAAATCCCACCAATAGCAAAGCTAAGGTAGGGTCTGAGGAGGGTAAGATGTAGAGGCTGCTTTCAGTGAGACCCCCGGCTCGATAGTAGTTTTGCATCAAGCCTTGGACATAAAGCACATAACACTCACCACTCGGGACAAATACCGATTAGTGCATGTTCCCTTTTGTCTTTCTGTTATCAACGCCACCACATGATGATGATGCATTATTAACCGTCCGCCGCTTTTAACGTTATTTTCACGAACTTAGTAAAATAACGTTAAAATTAGTGCAATTTCACTTTTGCCCTCCGAGCGTCCACACATATATATTATATGCGCATACCGCAAGCGGGGCGAATATATGATGTTCAGTGTTTATATAAAAAGTTATATAATATGTGCAACATCTTAAATGTTGTTAGAATCAATTCAATGTTATAAATAAATAAGAAAGATAAAATACGAAGGGAAAGAAAGCATTATTTAAAAAAATATCTTTAATTTATAACTTAAATTTGAAGATAATATATTATTAGGAAAAATAGAATGATTCTATCCGACATTCAAAGTAAGATAAAATTTAATATTAATTGATTATTTATTATTTAATTAATTGATATAAGATAAGTATGAAAATGCAGGAAATTACAAATGTAGACGCCTTCAATGAATGACACATGTCACTTATTGGTTTCTTTTATTATATAGTACTAGCGGTAAGACCCGTGTGCAAACACGGGTCGTTTCTTAGAAAACCATGCATAACATATATTGACAGAGAGTAAAAAAATAATTACTGCAGACTTACAAAATGGATATAAATTAATGATCAATAGCTTTATTCGACAACAATTCCATTATGTTGAGAGCAAACTACTTTACAAAATTACTTTAATGATAGGGTGACTTTACAAAATTACATAGAATTCAAGAAAACGAAACAACAAATTGAACAGATGTTGAGTTATTCAAAGTTCTGTTGAATACTAAATGAGATGTTGACCAAAATTCAAACAGATGTTGACCAAAAGTCAATCAGATGTTGACCAATAGTCAAACAGAGGTTGACCTTAAACAGATGTTTGGTTTAACGCCACATATCTGTTTATGGCCAAACATCTGTTTAAGTCCAAATATCAGATATAGAAGGCCAAACATCTGTTTAAGGCAAAACATCTGTTTATGACCAAACATCTGTTTAAGCACAAACATCTGTTTCTTAGAAAACCATGAATAGCCCATATTGACAGAGAGTAAAAAAATAATTAGTGCAGACTTATAAAATTGATATACACTAATGGTCAATAGGTTTATTCAACAGCAATTCCATTATGTTGATAGCAAACTACTGTTGTCTATTAACTGTTAAAAACCTCTGTTGCTTTCCAACAGACTTTTCTAAAAAAATTTATCCATTATCTCCAACAGAGCTTGCCAGATGGATAGATAGTAAACAGATATGCATGTTAGTCAACCTATGTTAAAAAGGTCAGTCAACAGAAATTACAAAGGTTAGTAAACATATGTTAAGAGAATAATGTTATTAACAAAGAATTTAGTACTCTCATTAAAAATGAGAGCTGCAAACACGAGTCGTTTCTTAGACAAGCATGCATAACACATATTAATAGAACATATAGATATGTGCATAGATATTGTACCAAAACGTATTATCTATTATATAATACTCTAATTTACAACATTTCTATGCTTATGGTGTTGTAAGTTGTGCTTTGTTGATGATTTGTGCATGAAATAGTTGTACAAAAGCATTATTTACAAGTACCTTCCATCTTATCACACAACAAGAGAGATTGTAAGTCATTTTGTTTCAGAATAGAGAGAGACACGGGAGAGAGAGAAACAGACGACAGAGAGAAATAAACGAAGTTGGCGCGTCTCCGGCGATTGGCCGAGCTCCGGTGCGTGGTAGGCCTCAATCAACTGAACCAGGAATCTCATGGTGGTGACGGAATGGTGGTGGTGATGTTTGCAGATGTGGTGGCTAGGGTTCCGGTGACCCTAGATGGTGCGGTGGCGTACACACAGTGGCAAGAGGCTATAGGCGCGATTGTTGATTACCTTATCCAGTTTTCAGGTTTTGAACCCTCCAACAAGGTAACAATACTGACAATATTGGCTCTTCTGATTCAGATCTATGTTGGTTCGATGTTGTTGGGCGTTCTTGATTGTAAGCCCTATTTTTTTGGATGATATCTGATTTTGTTGTTTTAGTTGACGATGGTAATTTGTACCCTAAATTTTTGGTGTGATGGCAGTGGTTTGAGGCTGAGGTGACCCATGGCCCGTTGTTGTGGGACTTTTTAGCAACACCAAGAACGGCATCTCGCAACTCATCGTCCTATTCCAGCGGATGCAGATGAGGTTAATTTGGTAAACTCAAAATTTTAAGCTAGGATGTTTATTTATATTGATCTAATGGAATGAGTCGAAGAGATTTACTTTTGAGCCAACACTGAAGAAGGGAAGATGATGGGAATTAATAATGGTAAATCTTGATCTAAATTTTGCCATTTTCTCAATTTAATCTATACTTTTTTTTCTTCGTAATATTACACCATTCGGTGACAGATATGCATTTGGCAGAAAGGGGTGTCGAAATTATCACCACATCATCAACATAGTAACATGAATTTGACGGCTAGACCGTAACGGGATATATAAAAATAGCATTGGGTTGCACGTGTTAAAGGAGTATGTTGTAGGAATAGTTTAAGACAAGTCAACAAGATTTAACCTAGTACATAGCTTAATGGTGGCCAAGGCCAGGTTTGTTTTCTTTTTGATATATTTGAAGTTTTGATTAAAACATGTTAATTAAAAGGGGAATTGGCCTGTAATAATCCCACCTAGAACTTATTGGCCATTAATAATCCCACCTCAGAATATTCCCCCCACCAGTCCCACCTTTCACCTATTTTTCCTACAATGGTCCCTCGTTAAAAAAACTTAACGGAGTTAAGTTTTTTTCCAAATTACAAACAGATTTTTTAGAACTTTTGATCAGAACGACGATATGAGTCCATTGATGTAAAACTTGCCTCGAAACGGTGCTCCAAGTGACTTGATTTTGGTTAATTGGAAATTTAAACACCCGAATTAAAGCATCGTTTTCATCGTTTGGAGCATTGTTTCGAGACAAGTTTTACATCAATGGACTCGTATCGTTGTTCTAATCAAAAGCCCTAAAAAATCTGTTTGTAATTTGGAAAAAATCTTAACTCCGTTAAGTTTTTTTAACGGGGGACCATTGTAGGAAAAATAGGTGAAAGGTGGGACTGGTGGGGGGAATATTCTGAGGTGGGATTATTAATGGCCAATAAGATCTAGGTGAGATTATTACAGGCCAATTTCCCTAATTAAAAAGCACCCTGCACATTCTCATTATAGCCGCAGAGAAAGATATGTATTGTTGAAATTGAAATCGAAGTTTAATTTGTCTTGCTGTAGTAATTTGTTTTGTTCAAGCTATTGATTGTTGAAAAGGTACAATTTTTATTGCCCAAATTATACCCACAATTTTGTTTGTTCTTTGAGTTCTGTTGATCTTGAAGATACACAGAAAGCATCAAAGAAAACTTACAATCACTATGCTAACTGTTAATTTTTGTCATCATTTGTTGACCTTTCAAAGTTTTTTTTTATCTTAACTGTTAATTCAAGTTAAAGTATCTACAATTGTAAATATCTATTTGTTAGGATGAGCGGGGCACTCCCCTAAGAGGGGAGTCCCCTCTCTTACGCACACCCAATCAGGTTATGCCACGTCAACTCCCCTCTTAAACTCCCCTCACACCCCAATTTGATGGCGGCACTCCCCTCTTAGGTGACTTGTTTTTTTATTAAAAAAATTCATTGGTTGATTGAATGGGGGGCCCACCTTCTCTCTCCTCCCCTCTTCGGTGCCGGCTCCCCGATTTTGGTCCCCGATTTGGCCTCCCGCCTTGATGGCGGCACCGCCCCTCTTCGGCGGATTTGGTCCCCGCATGAGGTCACCGAGGGTGCCCCCTCACCCTTATGTTCGTACTTAAAAGTATTGTGTAGGAGTGTAGGTTTAGTCTCATTGCCATATGAGTTACTTCTTTATCATTTATGATCCTTGAAGCAAAAAAGCAATTTCAACCAGTCCCTTTTTAAAGAAGGATACAACATCTCTTTTATAGATAAAGTTGGATTAAGATAACTAACTTGGCCAAGATGTTGGACCCGAAGATGAACGCACTATGACACAAGTAGCACACCATGATCTAAATATCCAGATGGGTGGGTCGAGTAGTCCATTTAACTTGAAATTTGTAAAAGGGCCTCACGTTTCTACTTTCGTTTTGGGCCTACAAAATAGTTGAGTCGGCCCTGGTGACTGAGCCGTGTCAAAAGGTTTGAAAACCATATATGATGATCTCAAGACACTAAGGAAGAGACCGAAGTCATAGTCATTAGGTAAAACATATCAAAAGGTTTGTAAACCCAATCAAAAGATCGGAATGAGGTTTTGCTACAATACTTTGCGTACATACATGTTTGTATATTAGTTTGTAGGATCATGGTTTATAGTTATTTTAGTATTTATAGCATATTCTGCAAGAGTGTGTATGAGCTTGCATTTGATTTTCACTTTGAGGATTATATTTATGTTTTGCTTTTTGTCGAACATGAATATCATTATTTTATTGATGGCAATATTTAAGCTACTTTTTTTTCAATTACAACCTTCACTATTATCAAGAATTGGTTGGTCATATGAAAACGGTTTTGGATTGAAAAATGTCCTTTTGTAGAACAAGTGGGTTGAGTTGTGTTGTGTTGGGTGTTCATCCGTGCATTCTATTAGGTTTTTTTGTTGATCAACCAGAGTTTCTATCAAGTAGTTGATATATTTTACTTTCTAAAATTGAGTTTTTCAAACTTCTGATATGAAGTTGAACCCCGACCGCAACGCGGCGGGTGCTCCTTCTAGTTATAGCTAAAAGACAACTATAAACATAGATTATCGGTTAATATATCAATTACATACAATTTATCTGTTTACCCAAAAAAACAATATAAACTGTTTATAGACATACGTACTTCATAGAATTTGAATACAACTTAAAGTTCAACAAACGTTAACTACAAAAACACAATCACCTGCCTCAACAACTTTCAGCAAATCTAAATCAAGGAATCAGCAGATTTTAGAAATCAGCTTTTCTTTATTCTCTCATCAACATTTCCCGGATTTGCCCTTTGAATTGGAGCTCAAAATCCAAAGAATCAGTATCATCTCCATCCCTATCAAGCTGAAGGTTAAAAAGATCTTGGAGGTCAACTGGATTCAGACCAAGTGCATTCTCCCTTAATATCTTTTCAACACTATCATCAGACTTTGATGTGCACAAAATGCAACATATAAATTTCATTAATTATGGCATCAAACTAACCCTTTTTAGTACTAATGTTGGAAAAAGTGTGCTTTTGTCTTTCTTTTGTATTTTCAGGATTAAATGAGCTCAAATGAACAAAAGAAGCAAAAAGATAGCTAAATCTAACATAAATACAAGAAAAGGAACAAACGTGGCATGCTCGATCTCCCGACAGCATCTTCCCAAGCAAAACAAGAAAGCAGAAGACTGAACACGCCCCGTACTTAGTGAGCATGGGGGCGTGCCCAAGTGTTAGCAAAAAAGACAAAGTTGTAGAAGCTTCTATTGCCCACCACGGGGTCGTGCTCAGCGGACACGGGGCCGTGGTCAACTATAAGATTCACGAAATCCATGCAAATCTTGATAGTACAGATATGCTTCTGCACACGGGGTCGTGCTCAGCGGACACGGGGGCCTGATCAACTAATGCAGACAAACTGCACTTAATGAAGAAATAGAGTAGGATGGATACGGGGTCGTGCCCAATGGACAAGGGGCCGTGCCCGAGCTTCTGTTCAGCCTATAAATTGGAGTTCTTGGAGCTCTTGCAACTCATCCCTTGGCACACCACCTCTCTCACACTTCACCCACCACCCACCACCATCACACCACCATCATCCACCACCATCATCCATTGTCCATCATAGAGTGTGTGAGTCGTATCGGGATCCAAGATTGATCGTAAGAATTCTTGACAATCAAAGGCCATGTTTACCTAAGTCTCTTACATCACTTGGTGAAGACAAGTGTTTAGTGTAATACTTTTTATTTTTAATCTTTTGCACTTTTTAATTGGTTTTGTATTAATGACTTTAATTACTAGTTTCTTATGTTGAAGGTGATTCTTCCTTATCGTTTGTCCGTGGTGTCTTGGCATTATTTTACTGTCTATATAAAATAAAAGATTTTCACCATTCATATCTCCACGGTCTATGTGGAGGTATGTTGGCTACCTGGTCGAGGGTTAAGGGAACGGTTTGGTAAGAGTCTTGCCATTGTTCAGTGTATAGATCCTGCAAAGGACCTGGGTCAAATTTAGTAGGACCTCCTTCAATGCCCATCGGTATTGGATGGCGGGGGTCCAAACTCTTTGATCCCCTCATAAGTTAAACTACTATTAAAACTTTAACCCGACTACTTAGGACTGTATCCCTGCTGACTCAGACTACTTAGCCGAGGGTAACGTCACCTTCAAAAGAGGGGCCTACCACATTATGCATTAATAACTTAATTAATTATTTTTTAATAATCCGACCCTTTAGGATTGTATCCTTGCTGACTCAAACTATTGGGTTGAGGGTAACGTCACCTTCAAAAGAGGGGCCTACTACAATAACTAAGATAATCTCTTAAACAAGTGCAAAAGTGCGAAAATAATCAAAGGTTACACTACATACGAGTCGGATCCAAGTGATTTATCTTGTCTATCTGTTTTTATTTTCAGCATTTTAGTTAGTTTTATTTTTCTAGTTAAAAAACCTTTTTCTAACATTTTGATTTGATTAGACGTTGAGGATAAACCGGTACTAAAAGCTCTTGTGTCCTTGGACGACCTCGGTATCTTACCAACACTAAACTACGTCCACGATGGGTGCACTTGCCCATATGTGTGTTTAGTGTTAGTGAATATCGTGTTTATAAATTTAAAACTTGGCTAAAAATTGTAAAAAGTGCTTAAAATATATACCTAAATTATAACACACTTCACGCACATCAGACTTCATCAAAGTCAATTCATGGGTCTGTTTGTCAGACTTCCACTTTAGTATTTTTTGGGTCTGATGGGTTTCTTGGGAGAAGTTTTATTTGAGAGGAGTTTGGCGATTGAGGCCTGCTTGCCAACTTCTGAAGTGTTTGAGCAACTTGAGCTTGTAATTTCAATGAAGCATCATCCAATCCATATCGTAACTGATTTCTGATAGACTCTTTTCTGTGCTCAACATACCTATTTTCATCTTCCTCATCCATCAGTTGTTGTCTTTTTCTTTGGTTCAAGGCAGCAATGGATACATCTGCTGATGAGAACAGCGTTTTAGATGTAACGGTCTGCCGACGTATAACAGTCGTTTCATCTTTCTATACTGGCTTTTTAGGAAGGGATGGATCTGTCTTTCTTCGCTCTTCTAACCTACTGTAAGCTAGATCAATAGACTGCTTAGTCCATTTTCCAATATGTCTAGCAGTCCCAACCTTAGCTGCTACAAGTTTTGCCTTCATTCTCTTATACTTCAACACTTCATCCACTTCAACCTTTTTGTATTGTTTCCAGTTGGGAGCAGATTTTGGCATTTGAGGATCTTTATTCATCTTTTCAATTCTATTAACTTCCTCATTAAGAGCCCCAAGGGGCCAGTCTTTGAAATCAGATCCGTAGGCTTCGTAGGGCTTGGTTTCCATGATAGTGTCCAAGAAATCATTTCTTAATGTCTTTTCTAGCTCAGCATTTGGTGACAGATTTGACATGTTCTTACTCAGGTCTCTAGCAAAATCTTCCAGCTTCTTGACTTCACCAAGCCAATGTTGCATGCGAGCTGATAAATTAATGTCTCCTAGCCCTTTACACTCTTCATTTGCCTTATCTTCTGCTTGCTTGCCCTTTAGCTTCAGATATTCATAAATATTCTTTGGAGTTTCAAATCCCTGAAGAGATGGGAAGGTTCTTTTCGATGGATCATCCTCTGTGTAAAATTGAGTCATTTCATCTTGAACTGCAAGCAGTTCCAGAGGGAAAGTTACTGCCAATAGGTTGATCTTTGTTGATGAAGGTGGGACGAATGGTTTAGGTGAACTTCGAATGAACGGAGTAGCTGATAACGGAATTGGTGCGGGTATATCTTCCTTCTCTTCTTCATGCACCATGAATTTTCTCTTTCTTGTGTAAACAGATTTTGGAGAAGGAGGAGTTAGGGAAGAAAAAGGTGCCATGACTGTAAGGGTTGATTGTGATGGAAATTGAAATTGGGTAGAATCAGTGGATTGACTAAGAACTGGTGTCTTAACCGCTGTTGTCTTAACATATGCTGAAACATTTGTTGCATCAGCAATTGTTTCAGTCGAGGATGGCAGTGGTGATGAGGATTTTGTATTCTGCTTTTTGACAGGTGGTTTTTGTGGTGAGAGTTTTGTTTTAGGTGTATCAGAATCTGACTTCTTAGGTTCAGCAGTGGTTTTGAGTTTCACAGCAATGGTTGGTTTTTCTGGTGGTGATTCGTTATCTTTCGGTGATTTTTCTACTATTTGAAGTTCCAATGTTGAGCACTTCATCTTCTTCTTTTGTATGCTTCCTCTTCTGTTTTCGTTCAATCTCCTTATCTGTTTGTTTCTTAACGGAATCATCAATTTTTTCTTACCAGTATCAGATTTTTCCAGGAGATTTTGCAGAAGTTTGCTTGGCAGCCTTTGGATTTTGTTTTGGTTGATTCCTTGGTGTTGGTTTGCCAAAGTTTTTCATGGAATCCTTTTCCCTCTTATCAACATCATCTTCATCTTCTTTTTCAAACACAGGTGTAGGGGTAGTACCAGTTAACTTTACAATGCATTCTTTTATGCCCTTGATGTCAGCCTGTGTGTCTTTGTATCTTGCTTCAACCATAACTCTAATTAGATTCATGTGGGAATTAAGTTGAATCTCAGCCAGTTCCCTTTGAGTTGCAAGAATGGGTTGTACACCGAATTCCAATGCTCTTGGCATAACTGTTGATGAGAAGATCGACTTTTGAAAGCATCCGCCAACTGCTTCAATTGATCTTTCTTATCAGCAACAGTTGTTTACAAGTTAGATATCCTGTCCATCAAATCCTAGTATTTTAATCCATCACCTAACTTAATAGGATCATCTGAATTCTCACCAGAGGTGGTTGTATCTGCTTTTGAAAGAGGAGGTATCTCCAAATTTTCATTAGCAGATGCCCCTTGTTCTTGGTTCTGGGGACTTCCCCCTGCATCAGTAGTTACCTTAGTGATCTCACCCGTGGTTAACTTGAACTCACTAGTGGATACCTTGATAGACACAGCAGTGGTTGCCTTCAAGGGAGTCTGACTGATGAAACTACTGTCCAAATGTAAATCAGTGGATTTGACATTTGTAGTAGCTGCTCCACTTGAAATACTATAAAAAATTTGCTGAAATTCAAGAGGTGTAGCCTCCTCAACTATTTCTGGGTTAGGTAATTGAAAAGGTTCAGACATAGCTATTGTTGAAGTTAAACTCTTAGTAAAGTGTTCGTGAGAGGGATTGCTATCACTCTGAATGTCAATAGCTTGAAGCAGTGTTACAAACTTTGGTGGAATGGAAGATGAAGGGATTGCTGTCGAAAGAGATCTTGTCGCGGGAGAAGGGCTTTTAAGTATACTCTCATATGAGGGTATGACATCATATTGTGGTGTCCCTGTGAATACAACATGTTTCTTTTGTGAGGAATCATGAGGAGTTTGGTTTATGGGTTGAGATCTTTCCACATGTTGTGAGGAAGTAGCAACAGTGGTTTGTAGTGACATCTGTGTTGTCACGGGGTTAACCTCTGGGATCTCATCTTCCGGAAGACCCGTTTTGCTGGTTTCGGTGGGCTTTTTGGATTTTGTTTTGGTCTTTTTGAATTTTGTTGGTGGGGGTTTCACAGAAGTGGTTGTAGTGCTGTGATCACCAAGAGCAGTGGGCTCAACAATAGACGTTTGAGGAGCAGTTGTAGACTCATCTAAAATTTCCTCATTCCCCTTTTCTTCAGTTTTGAAAACATCTGACTCTTTAGCCATAAGGAGAGTAAAAGCTAGACTATTCATTTTAATAGCTTCACCTTTTTCAAAAGCTTTTTGAGAAACATGTTTTGCAGGTAGTAGCTTAATAGTCTAGGAAACATAAGAAAACCAGCAGTTTTCGCCTTTTCAATAGCAGCATCTTTCCCCTTTGTAATAATAGCAGTTTTGCCCTTTTTAATAGCAGCAATTTTTCCCTTTTTAATGTTATTTAAATTTGCAACCAAAT
Organism: Helianthus annuus; assembly: GCF_002127325.2. Taxonomy (NCBI): domain Eukaryota; kingdom Viridiplantae; phylum Streptophyta; class Magnoliopsida; order Asterales; family Asteraceae; genus Helianthus; species Helianthus annuus. The sequence continues at coordinate 164,214,287 of NC_035440.2, read as the reverse complement.
CAGCAAACAGTGTTTGGGAGTAGTTAAAATCAGTATTTTTCAAAATTGCGTACCCCAATGACTGAATTTTCAAAGGTATTTTGTTAAAAGAAGTAGTTTTATTTGAGAGACAGATTAAGAGAGTATGGAACAGGAATTTCATCGGCAGTGGAAAATTACCTTTAAACATAGTTGCCTTATTCAACTCTCCATCATATCCCCTCCCCTTCAAGTATGTTTGAATCTCATTTTTCGGCAAAGAGGTCTTACCTGCCAAGTCGTATACCTTAAATGTTGTTGATATGGTACTGGGGGTAATAGCAACCGATTCACCTCCGACTTTTGAAGTTATACTTACAGCCACATTGTTTTGTTCTTCAATATTCGCATTAGCCTAAAAATCGCGAAGCGTCTCTTGGAAAATGGGTGCGTCGGCGGTAAGAATGACCTTATATTTTGATGATGTAAGAATATCAATCATCGAATGATATAGAGTATTGTTCTCGGTTTTCTCAAAAATACCAACGTAGTTATGCGATTTTTCATCACCAAAGTCATGATCGGAATTGAAAGTTGCGAGAGGTTGACAAAGAAGTGTTGAAGAAGAAGGTGGAAACCTTACCGCTGAATTTTAAACTCCAGAAGAAAGTAAAACCTCTGTTTGGGGATGAAACAGCGGTTTATAAAGTGAAAAGGTGAATGCTGACGTGTCAGAAGTTAGAAAGATCTGATGGCTAACATCTGTCCACGTCACAACCTCTGCTCTGATAATGGTTGACAGTTGTTGCGAAAACCATTGTTGGCCAACAACAGATGTTAAGAGAACAGACAATACCCTTCAGCAATATTTGGAAACCACTGTTGGGCAACAACATATCTTATACAACAATAGTAACTTAGCAGTCATTTCAACAGACTTTTAACATAAACGAATAAATTGATATTAAATATCAGCAGCCATTTAATGCAAAACATTTAAAAAATAAATTTTCATGTGAAAACTATAAAATTAAATATCAAGAAACTGAAAGGACAAATTTTAAACCTCTGCCATAAAGAAATATAAAAAAAATCTCTTCATTTAAAGATCAACAATAATCTACATGGAAAACAATGGTAAATCAACAGTTGAGCAATAACAGATGTTCAGAACTGTTGAGCAGTGGTAAAATCAACAGCAGTAAAAAACCTCGTCATTTAAAGACGTTGAGCAGTAACAGATGTTCAGAATTCTATTGTGTTAATCATTGACAATTCTTTGGAAACTGTTGTTCGGAATAACAGATGTTCGCACCAGTAGCAACTTGAGCAATAACAGTTGACCAATAACAGCTATTCAGCACTGTTGAGCAGTGGTAAATCAACAGCGGTAAAAACGTCTTCATTTAAAGACGTTGAGCAATAACAGATGTTCAGAACTTCTATAAAGTTAATCATTGACAATTCTTTGGAAACTGCTGTTGTGAATAACAGATGTTCGCACTAGTAGCAACTCAACAGTCGTTACAAAAAACAACATTTTATGAGATGAGACAATACCTTTAAACAGTGGATGAATATTTTACCAAACAGTTGTTTTAAAAACAGTTGTTTTCAACAGACTTTTAAAGATTTTTTGTCAATTTTTTTCAAAATACCTATTTTTTAAGAATGTTTAGAACTTCTATTGGATTGATGGTTGACAATCCTTTAGAAACTGCTAATGAGAATAACAGATGCCGCCAACAGTAGCAACTCAACGTCGTTACAAAAAAACAGGAATTATGAGAACAGACAATACCTTTAAACAGTGGATAAATCTTTTGCTAAACAGATGCTGGCAACAATAGCAACTCAACATTTACAATAGCAACTGTTGATGCTCAAATCAGTAAAAATAAAATGCTCTACAAAGATCAACAATTACATTAAGAACTGAAAAACGAAATTTAATAATCTTCAGCTCTTGAACAGTAGTCCTATCCTCATATACTTGATCCTCAACTTCCTTGAAAAAGCAATACTTTAAATCATAAGAACCTACAGAAGGATATGATGATATTTTCAACTTGTATATTTCTTCAACACTGATGTAAAAGAAGGATATAATGGTAGTAAAACGTGATGAAAAGCTTCTGCACTGTTTTTGAATTCCGAAATGCAGAAAGACATCACCAAAACACCTCTTCAGCTCTTCAGCTTTTGAACAGTAGCCCTATCCTCATGTAAAAGAAGGATATCATAATCGTAGTAAAATGTTAAATATCAATAAACCGAAAAAACAAAAATAAAATTAGAAAAAAACAGATTCTCATAATTACCATTAAGTTCTTCATTTATCATAAAGAAGTACTCCACTTTCTGCACTTCAGACTTCAAAAACAGTGCAAAAGAACTTCCCACTGCTCGCTCGGAAAAAAGAAGCTGAAATATATCAACACCTTAAAATAAATATTATCAACATAATCAACAGTTTAAAAGAATCCACAGACCTAAAATAACCAGCAAAGCCAAGGTCAAAGGCGAGTATGTGAAACAGAGCTACCATGAAACAACGATGTTGGAACAATGATACTGGAACAATGACACTGGAACAAAAAACTGTATCTGAAGATTAACCGGCTCAATCATGAGAGCTATGCATTTGAGTAAGAGAGATATGATCGCAAATATAAAGTAGAGAGATAAATTGATATTTGAATGTGGAGCCAAATTCATATGTAGATATGAGCGAGAGAGATTTGAATGTGAGCCAGATAATTATATCTTATTTATAGGATTAGAATTAAAATATATATGGTTTGAATTTTGGATTTTGAATGTGGAGCCAGAATTTTGAATTTTGAACGTGAGAAGAGGTTTTTTGAATTTTCAATAAACATCAGTACTTTAATACAAATGATCAGGCCAAACCTTTGATATAAGGCAGACCTTTGAAAATGTGAATGTGGACCAACTTTGAATTTTAAAGTCTTTTAATATTAGGCATTATGATGTAATAATGACATAAGAAAAGCCTTGATGGACATGCTCTCAAGCTGACACATCAGCTTTTCTTATGTCACTTGGATTTCTACTTTTATAAAAAGTATAGATAGATGAATTTGAATCAGAACGAATTTATTTGAATTCAATTCAAATTCAAATTAGCATTTTAATTCAAATACGATTTCAAATCAAATTGACTAGTTTTTAGTCAAATTAAAATTCAAACAAGAAAATTATTTGAAAAATTTGTTATTCAATTTGATGAACGCCCCGGCTGAAATCTTGGAAAGTGGGTTATTGATAGCCTTAACTAAAATGATGCTGGGTAAGCATATGTTATACTTTGTTATACTTTTATTGGTCACTAGAAGTTACTAATACTTTGAAGTGCATTCGACAATGTTACAAGAAGCTTAATTGGGTTAGTATTTTTAAGAGCAAAACTCACACACTCACTTAAGCTATTTTTATTTCTTCTCCACAGTCAGTTGTAGGACTCGAATCCTCAACCTATAGAGGAGGAAACACCATTTAACACATCCAAATACCATTAAGTGAAATAACCTTCCGTGTTTAATCATGAAGATATTATCTATCTATAAATTAAAAAACAAACATAAGGAATAGTACTTACCCATTTATATATTAAAAAACAAAGTTAATTTTAGTATAAAGAAAACATAAATATGTTTATTTATAAGTTATTTTAGTATGCTTAGCCAAGTTTTTACATTTGTTTAAAAAAAATCATGAATGCAACTTAACTCCTAATTAGTCAAACATGAAATAAGCGAAAATTATGTGAACATATTTTATATGACTCATAACATAATATCACATTATATTATAACCTTATTAAAAAGCAACTAATTTATGCATATGATAGTTGTACAATTGATTTTGGGAGTTTTTCAAAAAGAAATTGAAATTTTCTTTTTCAATCCTAAAGTTTTAATCTTTGACAATTTAAGTTTAAAGTTTTAATCTTTGTTTCATTTTTAACCTTAAAGGTTTAATCTTTGACAAATTAAGTTTATAGTTTTAACCTTATTAAAAAGCAACTAACTTATGCATATGATAGTTGTACAATTGGTTTTGGGAGTTTTTCAAAAAAAAAAAAAATGGAATTTTCCTTTTCAACCCTAAAGTTTTAATCATTGACAATTCAAGTTTAAAGTTTTAATCTTTGTTTCATTTTTAACCTTAAAGGTTTAATCTTTGACAAATTAAGTTTATAGTTTTAATCTTTGTAAATTTAACCCCTTTGATTAATTTGATTTTTCACTTCTAATTCAAAAGTTTTCATCTTATACAATTTAACCCCTTTGATTAATTTGATTTTTCACTTCTAATTCAAAAGTTTTCATCTTTTGTGATTTAACCACTTTGATTTTTTTACTTATGTGTTGTAATCTTGGATTTGAGATTTTTTCAAAGAAAAAATGGTTATGCATATGGTTGTTGTAACATTGGCTTTCAGGGTTTTTAAAAAAAATTGATTTTTTTACTTTTCACTCAAATGTATTTCATAAATTACCTTTAACGCAAAACTATTTGTTTTTTACTTTTAACATAAAACTTTTTATTTTTTGCAATCTATCCTCACAACTTTTTTGACTTTCAACTTTGGTCCTTTATAATTTTCATTTTCCGCAATTTTTTTGTTTTATGCTTCGGTCTAAATTTTGTGACTAAACACATCGAAACGTGCGTCTTTGGTTTAATGTTTTTAAGTTTCGTTCTAAATTTTGCGAGTTAACACGACGCAATGTACGTGTGTGGGTGAACGTTTTTACATCGTCTATTTTTTCCCGTTTGAAAGGTTCAACATAACGTGCGCGTCCTAAATCGACTTAGTTATAACTAAAGAATCCCCGCCGCATTGCGGCGGGTCGTAATTCTAGTTTAGTCAACTTGGCATATGTCTTTGATGTTCATGAAGAACGTTTTTTACAAATTATGAAGCAGGTAGTACAAGTTGTGTTAATGCGTGTTATGGCTTATTGTGAGATTTCGATCGACATCTTTTCAGGTATATTACGATTTTGTTTTTGGGTTTTCCTTTTCTATTGTTATACCAAGTGTAAATACGGTATCAATAACGTTATGAACAGAACTGATACCAATTAAATTCCCACACAACACGCCCACACAACACGCAGAAGGATTTTTACTAGTTTCTATGAAAAGATTCCTTCGAGTGTAATGTGTCAAAAGTCTTTATGGTAGTGGTTGTGGGCTCACTTTTTCTTCGGTCGGATATGGGCTTGAGAAGAAATAAAAAGTTAAGGTTTGTACATAACTTTTGCATCCCCATCTTTATCTCATTCTCTCATGTTAATTTAGGGACGTAAACAAATCGAATTGAGCTTGAGCTTATTTAAATTATAAGAGTTTGAGCTTGGCTTGGTTCGAGCTTTATTTTAAATCTCGAATTCGGTTGGCGACTAGTTCAAGCTCGAGCTGAGCTAGGAAAACTACTTACGAGCTAAGCGCGAGCTTTAGAAACAAAGCTCGAATCAATCCGAGCTTGAGCCTAGTCGAGTTCGGGGTCCGCTCGGTTTGATATTTTCTTGAGAAAATTAGACTAGCATTTATAAATAATATATTTGAAGGATAATTTATAAATGAGTAATTATTGAAAATGGATAGTTATATTTCTAAGGGGCATGATATGGTGGTAAGATACATTTTCTCTAAAGATGGAGGGTTCAAATCTTGTAAGTTGCTAGAAATTAATTAAGAACGTAATAGACATGATTTGAAATTTAATAATATAATCTGAAACATTAAGGTTTGTAGGTCCTTGTGACAATTAATGCGGGATTAGGTTTATTTAGGTAGTTGCGACTACGTGGATTCTATTCCTTTGAATCTCTGATGTGTTTTTTTTTTTTTTTTTTTTTTTAACGGCGAACTTTTATATAAAAATATAGACATGTCAGGAAGAAGCTGAAAAACCCATGGAGCGATTACATGAAAATGTCTAGTAAATTAAAGTTATACCATCTATCCCAATCTAAATTATTGAATTTAGATTGACACCCTATCCAAATAAACGTGTGCTCCTTTATCAGTTCCGTTGTTTGCTGAGTCGAAATAACTCTTTTGTTGAACTCCAAGTCATTTCTAGCCTTCCATATATATCCCTTTTCGTGGTGTGATTTTTGTATTTCTTCATATATATTTTGGTTTGAATTATAGTAAGACTTTTTCATATTTGGCCCTCTCATCCATTGAACTCTCCTGTGCCATCCTTGACGGTATGAGTAGACCATAACGTGTTTAAATTATATTATTTTGGTCAAAGAATAAATTATGCGCATGGATCGTTTGTTTGTTTTTTTTTTTTTTTTTTTTTTTTTTTTGCAAATTTATTTTGTTTTGGTGCACGATGGTCGACGGGCTGGGTGTTGAGTATATCTGTTTCACTGTTTGGTTTTAAGATCAGTGGGTATTACCCCTTACGATATCGCTTACTTGTTTTTGTAAATGTTTCGTATGAGTTATGTGTAATATTCATATGAGCATTTAGTTTTGAAGTTTGTTATGATTCATTTGTATTAGATATGGTCACAAGAATATGATTTTATTGATTCCACTATGAATTTTTATAGTTATCGCCGTTGTCCATCGATACCTTTGTTTCGTTTATATACTCACTTGTTATTATATTTTGGCGTATTTTTATTTTGTTTTGAGGCATGTTGTGTTAAGAGGATCTTGAACTTTTAGATAATCGGGGCTAAGCGAGGTGAATCTTGGGGCCTTTTTCGAAAGCGTTAACATGTTTTTTTTCTTTTTCTTTCTTAATGCTAGTTCTTTTAATCCCTATGTTGCTAAACTTTGGTGTCTAAATGGCCAAACAAAACCTTAAGAACATAACCAATGATCAAAATACAAATTTTAAGGGACTTAAACCAAGAGTCAATAGATAGCAAAAATGATAAACGAGGAAGTGGGTGAACTGCCATGGGTGAAGCGGGTTGAAAGTTATCTGAGATGTAATTTAGGGTGTGCTAGTTTTTAAATCGACCTTTTATATTTTAACATGTTACGCAACTCATCCAAACCCTCGTTCTTCCCACCTTTGTCAAACAAACCATTATCCGAAACCTATTAAACTTTAGTCAATTTGGATTATCAAAATCAAATCTTAGAGCTCGTCCAAAATTCATATCACAATAACAAAACTTGCTAATATCATATCACAATCCAAAATATTAAACCTACACATACCCTTGACTTTACTGTGTTTCTTAGTTACTTCACTTGTTGGGATTAGGGAATTTGTTTTCTACACCACAAATTTAACCTTAAACTTTGCTCTTCTGTGTCTACATTTATCTATTTTTTTGAAAGGTGTGAATTATTCACGAATATAGAGAGGTCTAGCATACGTTGTCTTAACTGGGTCCGTGCTAGAGAGTCCCTCGCACAATAGATCCCCAATAAACCCCTTAATGAGAAACCCCTATCATCCAGACTCGAATTTGAGACATGGAGAGAAAAACTCACCCCGGCCTACCATAGATGGCTTAAATACCCATGACTATCAGGGGCAGACCCATATGGTGCGGGTCGGGGTCCACGGACCCCAATATTTAAAAAAAAAAATAGTAGAACTGGTATGTTAATTTTTTCAAGGACCCCATAAAATAAATTAGTTGGATCCCATAATACTAAAAGCAAAGATGGTATGGTGGTAAATCCCTTTGTGTTCCAACAATTATGTCTCAACTTCAAGTCTTTCTTGTTTTTGAGTTTATTTTTTCCATCAAAATTAAACTAGTGTTTTAAAACAGCACAACCACACATTGAACCTCTAATTTGCTTCTTTAAAATGATAAATTTAACGTCTCCGAATGATTTTATTTCACATTTGATTACAAAATAAGACTTCCAACATATAGTGGCGTTCCAAAAAAAAAACTTAAATAAAATTTTTAAGTTATCTGAAGTAGTTATGTTGTTTAGGTAGCTTTTGGTTTCAAGCAACTTATTAATCACCACAATTTGATAACTTGATTCTTAAAAATGGTTCTTAATAATGTGTTGGTTTCATGTCCACTAAATGCTTCTACATTATTTCCTAGCCCCGACCCGACGACGATGACCGACCCAAAATTTTAATGTTTTATAACACCAAAAAATAGGCCCCAATAGAAAAAAATCTATCACAACAACACTAGCGATGGTTGCATTTATCTATGTAGGGTTAGGATCAAGAGTGAACACCATCCTAGTTTGTGAACTAGTGAACTAATCATAGCCATTGATTACTTTTTAGATGAAAAGGGTATGATTGTAACTATACATATAAACTTAATATGGCAGTTATTAATATTAATTAACCAGCATGGTAACTGCTTCCTATTTTTTTGTGAATCAATTTATTGATCCAATAATCAATAATTCAAATCCATTATTCAAACAAGAATGAAGTTCACGATTTCTTTTTCTTTCAATCGATTGGACAAGTATCATATTTTTCTTTTACAAAATTTTTACACATCTAGTCATTTTATAATTTGCTTAACCACTTTTATACCATATATCCAGTTACTAAATTCTACATTTAATAGAAACAATATGATTATAACTCATTATTATATGGTTAATACACCGACGTATAATTTTAGGGGTTCGAATATATATGTGTATACATACTTTACATGTGTCATGTTCCAGCAAATGCTTATTATACATACAAAAAAATTGACCAAAAGTTATTTATACACATGTGTAATTTTTACACCTCATCTAAACAATGATTTTTTAGTAATATACAAGTGCCTAATTAAATGATACACGTGTGTATAACGACAGTTTTAATATACGGTGTCTGATGAAAGCCAAGAGGACAACCAAAGAATCAATAAAAAACAAATGAGAGAGAATATTACATATGAAGACCTAGAAACTTTGTACGTATGTGTATAAAAAGGATATACATATATGTATAAAATAGTTTGGCTGAATAGAAATTGTGTATAAAATATACACAAACAGAACTAATAAATGGTTTATACACATATGTACTTGTGTTGAATACTCAAAGTACACATATTTATTTGTTCAAATTTCATATGTACGCATGTGCATAAAACGAATATACGTGTGTGTATAAAATAGTTTGGTTGAATAGTAACTGTGTATATTTTTAAATTAATAAATTAGTTAATTGGTGAGAGAAATGAAGAGAGAGAATGTGCTTAAATATTTAATTGAAAAGAGAATTAGTTAACAATTTACCCTTATACCCTTTTCATTTATTTTCTAGACATAAATAATTAGAAAATTGTCATTATTATTAATCTCAAGATCTCCTAAATCAATAGATAAAATTTGTTCATTTTGTTCACAAAAACAATATGGTTCACTCATGAACCCTACCCTATCTTATGTGGGAACAAACATAGTTTATTTTTCGAAGTCCACTTGTCTATATTTTTTAAGGAAACAAATAACCCCATTTCATTGTGATCATCGATACACATCTTTTCCATCTCAGTTTTTACTAAATTTATTAATAAAAAACAATTTTTATATAATCATCCCTACTGAAATTCAAAATGTTCAAATACATATGTGGTTAAATGCTTTGCCTCACTTTTATCTTTGGTTTTAACATAAATTAACATTGTTTAATGCAAACATTATGTTGCATATCCTAATCATGGAGTTTGAAATCCAATTGCTTTAACATGTTCAATCTGACTTTCTAAGTTATTTGTGACAATGTTTAAGAGTTAAGTTTGGCATCTTATAGAATATTCCATCTTTAAATGAACAAAGAAAATATAGAATGTTTACATTGTATCACTTAAAACAAGTTCACTAGATTATTGACAAATATTTAGCATCAACACAATTTACTAAATTTAGACTATGAGACCATATGAAGTATAAAATGCTTGAGGATTAATATCTAAGGCCATCCGTAATGGTTAATTCTCTCTAATGGGTATTTTCCGTCACATCAATATCATAAGGCCCCTTAAAAATTGTGCAATGGTTAACGCCCCTTAATGCTCTCATCTCATCACTACTTTCCAATTTTGTGTTCCTCATTGGGCATTATGCTAGAAATACCCCTTCATCTTCATGCCCCTATAAAGCCTACGGGGGTGGTGTTGAGAGCATTATCAAGATACTTCATGCCCCTATAATATCCATTACGCATATTCTTGTTTTTTACATTTCAATACTTTCTTTTTATATTTGATAAATTTACTATATATCAAGTCTGATTTTATTGATGTTTTCAAAATTATCATAAAAAAGTCATTCACTAGTTGCATCATCTACTTTTATAAATTCTAGAAGGCATTCGATGACTTCTATAGGACTTGATAAATACTCAAAACATCGTAAGATAATTTACATTTCTATAGAAGTGCAATTAAGTATAACCAACTTTTTCTTCATTTAGGTTTTTCAACAATTTTAATTTCAATTTCATATGCTAACAGGTTCTTTATCTCATTTTCCATATTATATCCAAGCTAATAAATTATTCGTTTTTCAACAATTTAAATTTCAATTTCATTTGCTATGTTACTATTACATGCATTCACCTCAAATAATCTACATCCTTAAATTTTATTATTATATTGTTATAATTACTTGCGAGCATTTTTTTCTCTTATCTATACTATATTATAATGAATGAGGGAGGGACATTTTAAGATACCAAAAAAATAAGAACTTGTTCTCTCTTTATTTATAAATACACCCCTAAATTGAGGGTAAGATGGTCTTAAACACTAATTATATTTTAGTCCCCCTTCTAATTACACTTAAATCCCTTTGTTTTAACAAAATTATGGATAATTAATTATACTTTTTCTCCATCCATAACAAACTTATAATTCTTTTACGTATTCTTTACATATCTTATAAGCTATAATGTTTTAAAAAAATCCAAAGGTACCGTGATGACCTACTAATTTTTGTCGACGTTTCGATAGTTGTCTTGGTTAGTATTGTTGTACGGATTAAAATGTACAAATAGATGATGCATTAGTGTACAAGTGATTAAAGAAATGCGTCCTATCACGGATCGACCCATGCACGTATTAAGTTTCATATTCAACGAAACCGAAAGGCTCAGGAAACCGAACCAAAATAACAAAAACTGAATTAATTGAAAATCGATTAGCCGAAAACCAAATTAACCAAGAAGCGGTTATCATTTTTTTTGTACCCTCGTTTTATAAAAATTTATCTCGCTTCCTTTGAAACAAGGTGTTTATCCCTCTATGATCTCAAATTTCGAAATTCAAAACCCACGTTTTCTCTCTTTTGTGCGCTCCTTGTGTCGAGACCACGTTTGTATCTGTTAGCGAGTGGTTTAAATTATAATTCATGTTTCTGATTTGAACCAGGTATGGTTAATGCTTTGTTTAATTTCTTGAACCAGCTTTGAATCGATACATTTGTTGTTATGTTTCATTATTGCAACGTGTCACCTTACCGATTTGAATGTGCAATAGAGGAATTAAATGAGGCATCGATTAAACCTACAAATTGATTATAAGGTATTAGGATTTCTTTAGGGTTCAATTTAATCTTGGAGAACTTTGGGTTAAATATGTTTCGGTTTGCAAGTCAGATTCCTTTGCTGTGTGAGCAAGTTGCTGATACGGTCACCAAAACTACAATGAAGAGAATCAAGTAAGACTTTCGATTCTTACATCTCTCTTAAACTCACACTTCCACTTTAGTTCTGTTGACTTGGTTATATTATTGTTCGTTTCCGGTTCTTGCTATCATCGGCTCAAGGTGCGTTATGGTTTCCATTCAGTTCTTTGTCTTATGGACAATGGTAGTATGATTCCAAGCCTTATTTCGGTCTTGCGATTTGTTGTTTTTATATTATTGTTGTTCGTTTCCAGTTCTTGCTATCATCGGCTCAAGGTGCGTTAGGGTTTCCATTCCGTTTTAGTCGAATGGACAATGGTAGTATGATTCCAAGCCTTATTTCGGTCGTGCGATTTGTTGTTGTTTCTCATTTTTTAATACTCTTGTAAGTGCAGTGGGGTTAAAAGACTAATCGAGTTCGAGATCCATATAGCCTAATTGAATACGCTCTCCGAGTCTTTTGCTGATGGCGGTTGAAGCAAATGCATTTGATTCTTATACAGTGTAAGATAACAATTGTGTATCTTTGTTGTTTTTTTTCTTTTATGTTAGATTATTTTCAATTGATTGGGGATATTTGTACCTTGATAATGCTTCTTTTTCTCTCCATTCAGTCAAAGAGCAATTAATGAAATTGGCCAATGGTTGATTATCCCCAATGTACATATAAGAAGGTGCATTCTTCGTAATTGCACATTTTGTTTAGCACATGCACATATTCCACTGAATATGCTATTTCAAGACTTACATCTTCAACCAGTACATGCTCATTTATTACTGAATAAGATGTTAAATGTGCAGGAACAAGCTCAAACAAACACTACATATAAGGAATGTAGATCATAATTGATATAGTCAAGCTGTTACCCAATCTCAAGAGCAAATCATGGAGTCAATACGTTACCCAATCTCAAGGAGCAAATCATGCAGTCAACATTACTACTTTTTTTATTTCCACTATTCCCTCCTGTGTATTAAATGTATAAATGTATTTTCCTTTATAGATATTTGTTGTAATTGAGTTGTAATATACACAGAAACCAATATATACATTTAACTATTATCAAATTCTCATATGGTATCAAAAGCTCACACTCTCCTCTGAGAATTTCGATCCTGTCGTCATTTTTTTCCCCTCTTTTCATTTTCGAAACCTGCTCTAATGACAACATCCACCACAATCATCCCACTATCCACAGCCACAAATTTTCCGATTAAACACACCGGAAGCAACTTCCCGACATGGCGTAAACAGGTTATGTCCATAGTGGTTGGACTTGACCTCGATCAGTTTGTTGACGGACTCACCTCACCACTACCGAAAGAATTAGAAGGCAAAACAAACCCAGCCTACCGCCTCTGGCACCGGCAAGACCAGATACTTCTCGGAGCCCTTCTTGGCAGCTGCTCCGATCTTGTCCAGCCGATTGTCTCCTCCGCCGCCACCTCTCATGAATTCTTTAAGCGGCTCACTGAAACCTACGCCAGTACATCCAGGTCATAGGTAATCTCCCTAAAAACACAACTTGCCACCCACAGCAAAGGTGACAAACCGATTGCTCAGTTCCTTAACGAGAAGAAAGCAATTGCAGACGAATTGGCGTTTGCTCAGAGCCCCAACAATTTGATTTTTCTTCATTTAGGTTTTTCAACAATTTTAATTTCAATTTCATATGCTAACAGGTTCTTTAGCTCATTTTCCATATTATATCCAAGCTAAGAATTATTAGTTTTTCAACAATTTAAATTTTAGAGTGAATTGCAAGTTTTGTCCTTTATCTTTAGGCTATTTTGTAAGTTTTGTCCTTTATGTTTAAATTTGACGAGTTTTGTCCTTTATGTTTGAAAATCAAGCATGTTTTACCCTTTGGGGCAAAACGTGCTTGATTTTTAAGGACAAAACGTGCTTGATTTTTTAAACATAAAGGACAAAATGTGCTTTATTTTTAAGGCCCAAAGGGTAAAACGTGCTTGATTTTTAAACATAAAGGACAAAACTCATCAAATTTAAACATAAAGGACAAAACTTGCAAAATGGCCTAAAGATAAAGGACAAAACTTGCAATTCACTCTAAATTTTAATTTCATTTGCCATGTTACTATTACATGCATTCACCTCAAATAATCTACATCCTTAAATTTTATTATTATATTGTTATAATTAATTGCAAGCATTTTTTTCTCTTATAACATTTAAAATATGATGTTTTATAAAATTACGAATATGTTGTTGCAACATGCTTATTTTCTCTATGTAAATATAAATTTTACTCAAACGTAATTAAGGGATGTTTGCTTAAATGTATTATTTTACTATATATCTTATTTTTCTCTTATAACTTTTTGAATACGATGTTCTATGGCGTTGTGACATTTTTTTTATGTACGTCATCATATAAATTTTAGTGAAAACCGAGTGGTGAATAGTAATTCACAAGTAATCAAAACACAAACATATGATTTTAATATTATAAAACTTTTAGCATATTCTACTTTCGTGTCATAAATTTTGAAACGATGTTTTAAAAAATCCTGAATATGTCTTTGCAACGTGTTTATTTTTAGCTACATCTCGATATAAATTTTACTTAAAATTGAGTTGTGAATAGTAACATATAAGTGATTAAAGCACAAATGTGCGCGTCATCAAAGTTGTCTCATAATTTATTTTATACATAAAGTGACGTATTTTATCCTTTGCGTTATTTAAATAATATAATAAAATGTTTTATAAAATTCTGAAAATACACCGTTGTGCGTGTTTAGTTTTATCTACACTATGATTTCAAAATCAAACGGGTCAATCGGTTTCCTTTATAACTTTTAATATATATATATAGTTTAGAGTAAATTACAAAAATCGTCCTTTATGTTGACACTATATTGCAAAGTGTGTTCTTTATCTTCAAAAATTACAAAAAACGTACTCGATGTTTGCAAACCCTTGCATGTTATGTCCTTTAGCCCTAACTCAGTTATTTTTTGTGGTTAAATCTGACCTAGTGGTCCCCACATAAGGGTATTTTGATCATTTTACTTTAATTAATAAAATACACAATTATAAAAAATAATAAACAAAAGAATTTTGTTTATATATTAAACAAAAGAAAAAAACCAGAGTATGAGTAGTACACCGGAGTCGTTCAGTGGGCCTCGGTTTTCGGAATTTGTTTTACCGTTACGACAGAAGTCGACGGTGGTGGTGTTTAAGGATGATTGTCGGAGTGACTGTGATTCATCGTTGTCGGTGGTTGTCGACGGAGAAGGGGAAGAACAACTGGATGTTGGTGAGGTATGTGCTGCTGCATTTGTCGATTGACTTTATAATTGTTTATTTTATTAATTAAAGTAAAATGACCTAAATACCCTTATGTGGGGACCACTAGGTCATATTTAACAAAAAAATAACTTGCAAGGGTTTGCAAAAATTAAGTACGTTTTTTTTTTTGTAATTTTTGAAGATAAAGGACACACTTAGCAATATAGTGTCAACATAAAGGACGATTTTTGTAATTTACTCTATAGTTTATAAAGTTCCAAATATCCTGTTTGCCTGTTTGGTTTAAAATTCATAGATTCGCATCTTATTAAAAATGAATTTTTCAAATTCCTGCTGAGGATCAACTTCAAATATTGAAATAACTAATCCAAGTATTTTATTATATATTTCACTTTATTCGACTTTTTAGGTTCCTAAGTTAACAATAATATGTACCGGTATTCAGTTTTATTGTTTCCCATCGATATAAATCCTTTTAGGGCATTTGTGTTTTCTTTTTTTGGTTGCCATATCGAGTGTCGGTACCATAACAAAACATACCGATACGACGATACCGATCAAATTTCTGTGCGCGTAGCTCAGGGTAATCCCACTACCTATTATATAACTTGTTGTGGTCATGCACAACAACAAACGCTTCACAATTCTAACCCGAGTATCACCCAATTACACACCTAACATGTGGTCCTCTAGAACTCGATAATGACCATCATTGCAAGACATGCATCTTTTAATGTGTAAAACATGATTGATATATTGACATATCGCGATATCCAACCGCAACTATTGAAAGATCATGTTTCTTAACCACGTTCATTTTTTTGTGTTCGACACAAAGTTAAAGTTCTCCAAACTTTTTGGGGTCATTCCCAAGTTCCATCCATATCATGATGATATCTATGATTACTTTTGCTTGACATGAAGGTTGGTACGATGTCGTATTCTTGGTATTCTGAGAATTGAGATGAAAGTTGTTAAGGCCCCTGTTTGGTTGAATCTGTACCATCATAACCTAACCAGTATAACTCTATAGAATTCATCATTAGAGAGCTGCCATCTGTTACAAAAATAATTGATTGGTTAACCATGGTTTATTTACTTTATTAACAAAAGTAACGGTTGAACTCCAATAGCGTATTTTATTCTTTTTTTTTTCTTGTCTTTGACACTTTCCCAAAATGCCCTTCAAAGTTTTAATCTTTTTTTTACGACAAATTTGGATCACCGACGGACCACTGGAGTATCATCGTGCCACCAGCGGAACCACCCGATCATATTCATCTCCACTAAGCAATAATGCTTATACTTCAATTCAGGAGGAAACCCAATAAATATGGGAAAACCCTCTTGTAGAAATCGAACCTAGGACCTCATGGTCCATAAGTATTATTCCACCCCCAAGATGCCCTTCAAAGTTTTAATCTTTTCTTTTTGCGTTTTATGGAAATTATAATGTTTTCTTTTATGAAAACATATCATCATCTGAAAAATGTAAAAGTATGGTCCGGTTGACGGCTTGAATAGATGAACCTGAATATGACTTATATATTTATCCGTGTCAAAGATACCAACCATAAACCGTACACATATAAAATATCACGACACATATGTAATCCATTTATCTAAATTCAAATGAGTCAAGCATGTTGACGGGTTAGTGGATTGTAATCATGCTGTAAACGGGTTAACCGGGTAATAAACATGTTGACAGGTTGTAAGACCTTTGTATTTATTTTTAATATTAAACAGGTTGTGTATGGGCCGACCTATGATTTATTAAATGGGTTAGAAATGACGATCTAAATCTAATTATTTTCATGTCATGTTCATAAAATCTAGAATAACAAAAACAGCTATTTGGTTTAAGGGTAAATTGACAAATTGAAGTCAAAATCAGATAAATTGACTTTAACACCACTCTATGGTAAATTGGTCCACATGCAGTAGGTAAATAATATGTGTTCTTCACACTGATACAAACATTCCTATAAAACTCAATATTCTCCAAATATCCTAACCATCATTAAGTTGATCCACTTATTGCTAACAACAATCCACATGGGTGTACCATCATCTTTCTTGGCTCCATTTTTCTTCCTCACATGCTTCATTTGCTTGTATCCTGACCTCGCAATCGCAAAAAATGCTGCCACTGGCATTACGCGACGTTATACATTTGATGTAAGTTTAACAAGCTTCATGTTGGCATAGATTATAAGTTGTAAACTTGTCCGTGTGCTTTATATGCGTTTTTCATGCGTTTTCAGATACGGTTGCAAAATGTGACAAGATTATGTCAGTCGAAAAGCATAATAACCGTCAATGGGAAATTCCCTGGGCCGAGGATTATTGCTAGGGAAGGTGACCGATTGGTGATCAAAGTTGTTAATCACGTCCCTAATAATATTAGTATCCATTGGTACGCAATTTGCATTGACACGTTGTATAGTTTGACGTGTTCTATAATTTAAGCAGACTAAAATTAATCCGTTGTATAATTTGAGTTGACCCAAATCAACCAATAATGAGTGACTATTCCATTATTGGCAATAAAAAAGGGTGAAACCCCCTCCTTTTATACCCCTTCTCTCACATACTTACGGGTGAGGCCCGCCACTTTTCCTTTCACAAGGGGGGACATTTAGATCAAGCCTAAACAGATTTAGACTATAATGACAATTGCTGAGTGTATTTTGTTTGACAAGTGTAGGCATGGAATTCGTCAGCTTCAGAGTGGGTGGGCTGACGGGCCAGCATACATAACACAATGCCCAATTCAAACGGGCCAGTCATATGTTTACAACTTCACCATCACTGGACAGAGAGGAACACTTTGGTACCACGCCCATGTTTCGTGGATTAGGGCTACACTTTATGGCCCGATTATCATTCTCCCTAGACGTAACACTTGGTACCCGTTTGTGAAACCTTACAAGGAAGTCCCGATTATATTTGGTACTTTTCGAAACCTTGTTTTTATATATACGGGCCAACGGGCTTTTTCTTGAACTAAATTACGTCTTTTGATTAAAAGGAGAGTGGTGGAAGGCCGATACAGAAGCGGTTATCAATCAGGCCCTTCAGACTGGAGCCGGCCCGAATAATTCAGACGCTTATACCATTAACGGGCTGCCTGGACCGTTATACAATTGTTCTTCGCCAAAGGGTACCTAGTTTTTTTTTACCATACTCATTTCTACCATTTACTAGATCACTATGGGTTGGGCTACATTGACCCGAAACCCTTTTGACTTGCATTTCGCGAACGAATAACCTTTTTATTACATGCAGAAATTTTTCGGCTCAAGGTGAAGCCCGGGAAGACTTACCTCCTTCGTTTAATCAATGCTGCCCTCAATGACGAACTCTTTTTCAAAATCACAAACCATACTTTTACAATTGTCGATGCGGATGCGAGCTACGTGAAGCCATTTGAAACCGACACAATCTTCATTACACCGGGCCAAACAAGCAATGTTCTCCTCAAGACAAAAAACCTAACCACAAACACCCGATTTTTAATGGCGGCCCGTCCCTATTCCACTGCTGCAGCCGGCACTTTCGATAACACCACCGTAGCCGGTGTTCTCGAATACAACAGTAATAACATGCCAATCTCCAATACTTCAATTAAAGGCCTTGTTATGCCTTCACTCCCGGCGATCAATGCCACGTCATACGTAGCCAACTGGACCAATAAGTTTCGTAGTTTGGGTAACTCGCAGTTTCCCGTGAAAGTTCCACAAACCGTTGAAAACAATTATTTTTTCGCCGTCGGGCTAGGGAGCGACCCATGCCCGAAAAATCAAACATGTCAAGGTCCCAACGGGACTAAATTTTCGGCCTCTATTAACAACGTCTCCTTCACCTTACCAACCACCGCGCTTCTTCAAGCGCGGTATTTTGGCAAGTCAGACCGCGTTTTCTCCACCAACTTCCCGTCATTCCCTCTCAATAAATTCAACTACACGGGTACCCCACCGAACAACACAATGGTTTCACACGGCACAAAAGTGATCGTGCTACCATACAACACGACCGTAGAGGTCGTGATGCAAAGCACAAGCATTCTCGGATCCGAAAACCATCCACTCCACCTCCATGGTTTCAACTTTTATGTTATCGGTCAAGGCACCGGAAACTTCAACTCTACTTCGGATCCTGCTAAATACAACCTTGTTGATCCCGTCGAAAGAAACACCGTTGGCGTGCCTGCAGGCGGGTGGGTTGCGATACGGTTTCGGGCTGATAACCCGGGTGTGTGGTTTATGCATTGTCACATTGAGATTCACTTGAGTTGGGGGTTGAGAATGGCATGGGCAGTAATGGATGGGAAGCTTCCAAACCAGAAGTTACCTCCACCCCCTTCTGATCTTCCAAAGTGTTAATCGTTGTTGATGAGTCTTTTGTTTTTCGAGTTGTAAAATCATGTGCTCGTGAGTGATTCATTTCATGGCTATTTGGGGGATTTAATTTGTGTCAAAATCCCCTCCATCCTTGTTCAATGTTTTTGTTTTTTTTTTTTTCAAATGTAATGTAACAATAAGAGATTGTTTTGTGAAATATGAATATATATAAATATGAGTAAATTACAAGTTTTGTCCTTTATGTATGTCCCAAATTGCAGGCGCTGTCCTTTGTCTTTAAAACTGATGAGTTTTGTCCTTAATGTTTGCAAATCTTGCACGTTATGTCATTTAGGCCAAACCCAGTTAATTTTTTTTGTTAAAATTGGTCATGTGCAAGGCATGTGAGGGTACATTTGTCTTTTCACCATTATAGGGACTATTGTGTAAAAGAACTTATCTTTAGGGACTATTGGGTAAGTATAAAAAAGATATTTAAAATAAAAAATATATATAAAAACAACATAAAACTCTGCCTTCTCTCTCTCTCTCTCTAACCCTTGTCTCTCTCTCTAACCTACTGAACATCGACATCGCCGACCACCTGAGATGCTGGTGACGGAGATGCTGGTGACGGAGATGCAGGTGACGGAGATGCAGGCGACGGAGATGCAGGCGACGGAGATGCTGGCCGCCGGAGATGCATGTGACGGAGATGCAGGCCGCCGGAGATGCGGGAAATGTATCTATATAATAATCTCATCCGTCTTCTCCGGCTCTCACCGTCGCTGTGCTCATCCGTCTTCTCCGGTGGTAGGTTCATCCGTCTTCTCCGGTGGTAGGGTTTCACTAGCTTCTTCAGTGGTAGGGTTTCACTAGAGGCGGGTTTCGATTTAGGGTTGTGTTTGTCTGTTTTTCGATCTGGGTTTGGGTTTCGATCTAGGTTTGGGTATTTGTCTATCATTCGATTTGGGTGTGGATTTCCATTTGGGGTTGGGTTCATGCTGGTGGTGGTCAGTGAATGGTTGTGGATAGTGGTCAGTGAATGGTTGCGGATGGCTATGGATGGTGGTCGGCAAGTGGTGGGGTTCGATTTGGTGGTAGGTTCACGCAGGCGGTGGTCGGCGAATGGTTGTGGATGGTGGTAAGCGAATGGTTGTGGGTTTAATGGTGTTTGTTACTGGTTTGGGTTGTTGCAGGTTGGGGTTAGGGTTCTAGTGGGGGTGGTGATGGTGGAGACGGTGGTGGGTGAAGGAGAGAGAGAGAGAGAGAGAATCGATGCGGGATGGTGGTGGTGGTGGTGGCAGGTGGCGGCCGTTATTGACTGAGGGGTTTTGACAAGGGTGTTTGGTGGAGGGTGGTGATGATGTCGGTGAAGGGTGGAGGGTGGTGGTGATGGTGGCCGTAGTGCCGGTGGCGATTGAGGGTGGTGGTGGATATGGCGGTGAAGGGTGGTGGAGATGGCAGTGAAGGGTTCTGTTCTTCATTAGTCCACTTATAATAATAATAATAATAAAATTATTTTGTTTTATTTTTTAATAATACTAAGTAAACAGGGTAAAAAGACTAAAATACCCCTGGGTGACCAGATTTAACCAAAAAATCTAATTGGGTTTGGCCTAAAGGACATAACGTGCAAGATTTGCAAACATTAAGGACAAAACTCATCAATTTTAAAGACAAAGGACAGCGCCTGCAATTTGGGACATACATAAAGGACAAAACTTGTAGTTTACTCTATAAATATCATTCCATACGAAAAAGGGCAATTACAAAGCAATGGCAGGTAGTTGGGCAAACAAGTTGGGCAAACAAGTTGCGCCGCCACCCCCTTTTGAATATATATGTATATATATATATATATATATATATATATATATATATATATATATATATATATATATATATATATATAAAGAGTAAGGTTAACATACAAAAAGCCTTATCATACATCACGTAGGAGACAATGGTAACCGTTGGATCAGGGGTATAATCACGCATGGACCACATAATCACGCATGAGACTATAATCACGCACGTTCTATGATAATAACGCACGTTATATTTTTTGTCATGTATGTTAATGTAGGTTAAGCCTTGAAGTACATTATACTTTCTCTCTCTCTCTCTATATATATATATATATAGGTAAATGATCCTGTAAAAAAGGCCCAAAGTGTGAGAAAGGTAAGAAAGAATCTCAACCATTAGATCTTTTGATCTAATGGTTGAGATCAACAGGGACCAAATTGCAAATATTTTTGTTAATTTGGACTGAACTGAAATTTATAGGGGCAATTGTGTCTTTTTATCTTCATTTGTAAATCAAATCCCTACAATTTCATTCTCTCTCTCATACACACGATAATAATTTCTCTCTCTCTTTTCTTCTTCTATGTTCAATCAATCGGAAGATTATATCTTTTATTTGTATGTCTGGTCTGTCTCCGGTCAATCAAGCGGCAGCGGCGGTGGTCTGTATCCGGTCAATCAAGCGGCAGCGGCGGTGGTCTGTCCGGCGATGATTATCTGTTATATTTGTATGTCTGGTCTGTTTCCGGTGTTGATTATGACGACAACCGGAGATGGAGGTTGACGGTGAATGTGATGAACGACGGCTGGAGAATGTCGGAGATGATGGATGGCAGTGGTGGTGGTCGTGCGATCTCTCTCTCTACATCGAACGGTGCCGGAAGTGGAGAAGATGATACAGAGGTGTTATATTTCTTTCAGTCATGGTGTTTATTTTCTTTTCTGAATGGTGTTATTTTCTTTTCTGAATGGTGTTATTTTGTTTCTGAATGGTGTTATTTTCTTTTTCTGAATTGTGTTATATTTATTTACTGAATGGTGTTATATTCTTGTACTGAATGGTGTTATATTATTGACTGAATGGTGTTATATTGTTTATTGAATGATGTTATTTTTTGTTTACTGGATGGTTTTTTTTTTTGTTTCTGAATGGTGTTATTTTGTTTCTGAATGGTGTTATTTTTTGTTTACTGAATGATGTTATATCTTCTACTGAATGGTGTTATTTTGTGTACTGAATGGTGTTATTTTGTGCACTGAATGGTGTTATATTTTTCTTTACTGAATGGTGTTATATTATTTTCGTAAAAACACCATGAATTGAACTATGAATTTTTTTAAAACACCATGTCATTGTCATGAACATGGCTCTGATTCTGTGAATGATGCAAAAAAAAATTAAAATGAATGATGTTATGGACGGTTATATTCCTTAAATCAAGGATTTTCTCTCTCCAAATCCTTAAATCAAGGATTACCATATTTGAATTTGTTAATGCATTTACAATTTTACCCTTTTCAATTGATTTAGATCTAATGGTTGAGATTCTTTCTTACCTTTCTCACACTTTTGGTCTTTTTTACAATAACTCCACCCTATATATATATATATATAGAGAGAGAGAGAGAGAGAGAAAGTGCAAAATACATTACGACTTAACATACATCACGTTCGACGATGTGCGTGATTAATGTTTTCCAACATGCGTGATAAATGTTTTCAACATGCGTGATTTGGGTTTTTGAGTTTATAATGTGCGTGATTTTCAAATGAACGTGCGTAATTATCTGTCGTATTGATCGTACGTTAAACCGTAATGTATGTTAACTTGCCTCTATATATATATTTGATTAAATGTTTATGGTTTCCTTCACAATTACAGTAACAAATTTATATAGGTTTCATGCATTTTACTTTCATGATTTTAAGGTAGTGTTTGGTATGCAGGAATGAGAGTTGGAATAGAATGAGTAATTACGAGGGAATGAAGAAAAAAGTGTTTGGTTGGTCAATGGAATGGAATCACCCATTCCAAAAGGCATTCCATTCCTTCAAAATCATTCCTTCCACTCCCCATGTTTTTTTTCCATTCCATCCCCTCTTGCGTCATTTATCAACAACACCACAACCCACGACCTTCGCCACAACCTACCACCGACGCCATCGCCGCCACCCACCACCACCTCACCCCGACAGCCACCGCCGCTGCCGCCGCCCACTCGCCACCGTTATCACCTACAGCTGCGACCAACCGCCAACGCCACTCGCCGCCGCCGCCCACCACCATCGTCGACGCCACCACCAACCGTCGCTGCCGCCACCAACCTCCACCTTCGCTGCCACCCACCACCAACGGCCACCTTGTCGCCACCACCACTCCTCGTCACCGCCGCACCGCCACTCGCCGCCGCCACCACCCATCGCTGACGCCGACACCCACCACCACCACCTATAACCACCCACAATCACTACAACTGACCACCACCACCACTCACCGCTAATTTTATTACTCCGTTTTTCTTGCCTACTGAATAATACACAATAATAATTCATTCCATTCACATAGTAACCAAACAAGACATAGAATGGTAATGATCCATTGCATTCTCTCGTCCATTCCATTACCTCGTTTATTCCATTCCTTCATCCATTCCATGACCCCATACCAAACAGACCCTAAGAGTTCACTGTACGAAAATAAAGTTTCCGAAATAAACATATACATTTTAGGCAAAAAAAACTTGCCACGTGAACACCTTAGCGAGGATTCTATTGGAAAATCAACCCTAACACGAACATAAAAACACGAGATTGAACGAACACGTTCCACTCTTTTATTATTACAAACTTGAAATCAAAACCACACAATTAAAATAACCCTCTAATCATCTATTTATACTAAAACCAACATCTTGGAACTTCATAAAACTTACTAATTTACCCCTCTACAACTTCATAAAACTTACAAATTTACCCCTCTACCTATTAAATTATCACAAGATTAGTCCAACAAATTTCGCTCGCCACGTGAACAACTCATATTACAGACACATGGATTTTAGGCGAAAAAACAAGTGGCCAAACCATTTTTCATGCGAACCTGCTACCATACAAATGTTCTGCTGTCACAAAATTTAACCATATAACTCCAACCTTGTCAAAACAGTCCTATATAATCCATAAATGTTCCAACAAGCGTTATTTAATCCATAAAGATACACACACCGATATATGCTAAAATGGTACAACAAGTTTTTTTTTTTTTTTTTTTTTTTTTATCTAAGAAATTAACTAAAGTTTTTTATAAATTTTGATCGCTTTCCACCTCGATTCCATATAATAGCTGATATTTCTTGGTGCAGCATAGACTCCAAATTTGAAATACAACATACCAGGACCTCGATCATGCGTTTTGTATCTCTCTTGATTATCAATGAAAACTGTTACTTTGCCTCCATCAACGTCGTGTATAAGATTAACTTTAAACCATTTATCGTATAAACAAGTAGCTATCACCGGCGTACTATAATACCTCATATCTCCATCGTAAATCCTCAATATTATTGTTGTGCTACCATGGGCCGCGCCATGGATTTGAACTATGGTTGCACCGCTAGTTCCGTTTGGGACGAAGGCCAGCCCTTCAAACTGCCATATTCCTGAAGTGTAGTCAGGCTGCATGCATATCAAATCATTTAAAGGATATGTCAAAACCAAAACTCCTTTTCCGTCGTCGCAAATCAGGGGTGAAAACTTCTAAAACGACACAAACCTAACACAAAGTTTATGGGTGTAGGTTTAATCTAAATGGCGACAGGCAGTTTCGTGTCAAATCCATAAACAGATTTAGTTAAACATGTCGTGTTCTGGTCGACTTAGTGGGTTGAGCCATTTAGCTCGGTTCTTATAAAAGTTTATGTGTTTTGTATCACTTTATTTGAAAAACTAGGTTAGAAACGCGTGTGTTACACATATTGAATAAACGAAATATTAAATAGTTAGTAATAAAAATTTAGAAATTGTAAAATGCTATTTTGAGACGATACATTATTAACTTTATATAGTTAAAAAATTGATTATGAAAGAGTGGAATAAGAGAAGCGGAAAAAGATTTTTGTCTCACAGAATTGTGACAAGTGACTAGACCAGCCACTTATTTATTAGATATAGCTTAAAAAGAAGAAAGAAGAAAACAATATATGTTTTATAGTTAAACATGGTTCTTTTATATGCATTTGTATTCTTAGTACTAATATGCACGTAACAAAACATAAAAATATTTCAGGTTAAATGAGTCGTGCTTGTGTCAAACTACGAAAACTCGTGTCATGTTTAGCTTCATGTGTCTGACACAGTTTCTGAGTTCATTTCATATCTGGGTTTGTGTCAAAATTTCCGGCTTCATGTAGGGTTCAACCCATCAAACAGCAAACACTACCCGTTTAGTTTAACCTGGACCTAAAGGATGGATACTAGAATTAAATACCATGTGAAAAGAAAATGATAAAAAACTTACAAGTATGTGAATTTCGGTGCGTGGTTGTGTCTTGCTACCGAGATAGTGTGGCTTATCATCCGCATAGACCCAAAAGCGATGAGTCCCCTTTTCGTAACTGTAACGTTGTTCAAGTGGTGTATCGTAAGGCTTCTGATATTTGAAGTTGGTTTCATTTAGCATGACCTCAACAAAACCATAAGTGGGATCAATGTGTGCATCATTGATCAAGAAACACACCATTAATGTTATAACAAAAAGAAGCAGACTACAATACGAAACCTACATCTAGCTTACTTTTTTTCTCTTAAGAAGATAGAATAGAGTGTATGGTTCTTTTATGAGTGCTTATGCAGTGCATATCACTCATTATATATAAATGATTTTTTTTTTTCTTTTTAGAAAAGAATTGAATAGACCGGCTTGGATCTTTTTTCGCATAAAAGGGACCTATGTAGCACGGGAACGGGTACGGGACTAGAGTACGGGGAACGGAAAAAGTCAAAAATCCAAGATACGGGTACGGCAAAGATGCAACAAAAAAATATTAAAAAATAGCTATTTATAATTTATATATTTTAAACTTTTCATGTAATAAATTATAAAGTTAAGGACCAAATGTAAGCTAGTGAAAATAAAGGGGGTTAAATGTTCAAATGTACAAATTAATTTTACACTTTTATGGAAATTTTTACAAGTTTTAAAGAATAAATAGAAACTAGTGAAAAATAGAGCGGCTAAATATCAAAATACATAAAATTGCATAACCCTAAAGCCTAAAAACCCAGTCGATGCCCATTGTCTTCCTCATCTTCTTCTGATCTTCATCTTCTTCTTCCTGGAAACCCTAAAAATGAAAGGAAACGTTTGGTTTCCGCCCCTGAAACGTTTGGTTTCCGCCCCTGAAACGTTTTGGAAACGTTCCTAACCGTCCCCGCAACATTTCCGTCCCCAAACAGTCCCCAGGACGGGTACTAGAGGCTCATAGCCGTCCCCGTACTTCATAGAAAGGGGACAGAATGTGCATAAGATAAATAACATATCATTCATAGTCATAAGAAATTATGGGTTTAAATAACTGGATTAAAATAGCTAATATCATCTAGAACACATAAAATATGGAACTGTATTAAGTATTAGTATTTAATAGCTAATATTTCATCTAGTAGTAACACTTTGTCATCTACGACTTCTTTTAACACACGGAGCCGTCTGTTTTGTGGCTAATGTTGGAGGATTGTCTTTGGCTCTACATTTTTCAAGGTTTTTTTTATAAATGAGATGTGTACGTGTAAAGAAGCTCAAACAACTATTTATGATTTTTTTTTTCATTTTTAATTAGGCATAAACCAATAGTATTCTATATTAGGGTAATCACAATTACAAAAATAATAATAATAGTTAAACTCGTGTCCATATATATAAGAAACATATACCAAAAACAAAAGGTAACAAAACTAAACTATAGCTGCCACATCTATCATCTTTAACCTGGAGACATCCTAACACAGAATATACCAAAAACAAAAAGTAACAAAATTAAACTATAGTTGCCTCATTAATTTATCATCTTTAACCTGGAGACATCCTAACACAGAATATATCCGTAATGAATATATAAAAATACCTCTTTCTTTAATAAAAGTATAAATTAATTGCAAGATACTTCATGTGAGCGTTCGTGGTGTAAAAATGGGTCAGGTTAGATAGCGTCAAGTCATGATAGGTCAACAAGTCGGGTAAAAAGTGGGGGCCAGATGTCATACTTTTAAACCCTTGGCCCTTTTCACAAGTTTAAGTTTCACAAATTATCAAGTATAAGGGGTGGGGGTGGTCATCACTCATCACTCACAACACCCAATCAAGTTCCGCCATATCATCAACCATTTTTCCATCACTCACAACCTTTTTAATGACAATTCATCACTCACAACACCTAACAATAAACCCCCACAGCCCCTCACATCCATCCATTTTTCATGCGTGAAAAAAATCACGGAAACCCATCACGAACAAACCATCACGCGTTGAACTATTATGTGGCGGTGGACTTTTTGTTTGTTCCACGCGTGGAAGATGGCCCATCACGGACCACCCCCACTGCCCTAACAAATATAAGTGTACATTCATGCTTCATCAAGAACTTGACCGTCAAATTTTAATGGTAATGGGAGAAAAGAAGAAATTCTTGAGCATAAAATTCAGTCAAAAGATACTTAACAAATTTTTGTTGAGTCATGACTGCCCTAGAAATAGAACTTAAAACTTCAAACCCCAGGAAATAACTAAAAGAGCCAAGATTCTTGATCTGAAATGTTAAATGTAAGAAAGCTTTCAAAGCATGCATTTCCATATCAAAACGATGTCATCTACATATACTGCTTAATGAACAACGGAATCACCCGTTGATTTGGAAAACAAGGAATAGTCTTTTGTAGATCGTATATAACCTTTGGCTTTAAAAGCATTTGAGAAGCTTGCTTTTAAGCCATAAAGAAATATCTTGAGCTTCAAACCTTGATTGGGTGATGATAAAGGCATACATGAGTAGGAATTTCATCAAGATCACCACGTAAGAACTATTTAGGCGTCGATTCTGAATGAGTCGTCGCCTATCCCTAATGTGGTTTTATTATTTTTTTATTATGTATTTTATTTTGTTGTTAATAAGTTATTTATCTTAGCTAATTATTATTTTACATCAATTTTATTTATTAAATGCTTAACAAAACTAAAGTAAATTAATTGTTTTTTTAGGGGAAGAATAACCATAACATAATTTTGGAAGGGGGATGAGGTGGCAATTGTGGATGAATGGGAGAAGGGAAACCATACCTCATAACCCGTATACAATAACCTTATACAGAGTAATTAGTTTCGGTCCGTATATAGAGTTTTTTCTTCTTCTTCAATGGTTTTTTCTTCTTCTTCAAGGGTTTTTTCTTCTTCTCTTCTTCAAGGGTTTTTTCTTCTTCTCTTCTTCAAGGGTTTTTTCTTCTTCTCTTCTGGTCACCTCGGGATCCAAGTTAGCTATTTTCTTCTTCTTCAAGGGTTTTTTCTTCTTCTCTTCTGGGTCAACCCCCAGGTCGCGCAACACACCTGCAAAGATGTTAGACCACGGACTTAACTCGCCGTTTGAAGACCCTACAGACTCCTCGCTGGAAAGATAGACAACCTCTTTCCCAGCAGAAGTCACAGAGGGCAAAGGACGAGATTTAGGGAATTACGCACCTTCAGTCGTGGTAGGCGGCGAGGCAAAGGCATCAGCAACCGGATACATGAAATTGCCTCTAATCTGCTTGTACCAGCTTTCCTCATCCTCGCGCAGTGGGCGCGCGCCCATAGATCCACCAAAAGTGGCGAACGCAGCTTGATACAATTGCGCCTCTACACGTCAAAATGCATAAGTAAAATAAAGCATAAAACATGAAACAAGGGAAAGTAGGGAAATCACTGACCTTGGTCACCAATCTTCAAAACCGGCACCTCCTTGCTATCTGGTGACCACTGGTCACTCATGCGCGCCGCTACCAATACATTTTCCCCAAATACCCGATTCGGGGTAGGGGTTAACTGTTGATACCACCGTTCATGCTTTGGGATTGGAAGATCCTCCTTCAGCACTGGCTCACTCCAATCTCTGAAGGGCATGGCAATCGGAAGCACCTCTTCCCGAATAAAGAAGAATTTGGGTTTCCAATCGTGGAAACTCTTCGGTGGGTTTAACAAGATCTTCTTTGCAGCACCACGGCTGGCAAACGAGAAGAAGCCCATCGTCCGTTGAAGTTGGTAGAAGGCCCGGAACTTCTCAACAGATGGCTCGATGCCATGGGCTCGGCATAAAAACTCAAAATGACGAACCCTAACCATTCCAGGAGGGCTCATCTGGGAAAGATGGAAGTTGTAGTGATGCAATATATGCCCCATGAAGTTTGTCGCCGGCAGTCTAAAGTTACCTTGAAGAAAAAAGTCTTCAAATAACGTGATGTAACCCGGCGGTGCGTCGGCTGCCGTCTGATTTTGAGCCGGGTACCGAGCATCCCACTCCGTGGAAAACGGAAGCTCCTAACAATCTGCTCAAAAAGTCCAAGATCCCACCGGAGAACGGGAACAGGACCCTCTTCTACGGAAACACCCTCCTGATGTTCTTCAGTCATCGTCAATAAGGATGCAAGTTTCTGAAAAAACTTGAAGATGTGAAGAAAAATCTTGAAGATCTGCTACAAGATTTGAAGATTCAAAGAGGAGAAACGAGAGAAGTTGGAAAGAACAGAAGAGAAGTGAGAACCTCTCACATCTCTTCGGATATATATACCCATCGCATTTAATGCGATGGGTAAACGTGCCGCTTTCGCCGCTAGGCTAACCAACGAGAGGCTGCCACGTCACGCGGAAAAGCAGGGGTGACGGTTACCACGCGCGCGTAGGCCTCACTCTCCTGACATGAAGTGCAACCGTCGTAGTCGGCATGATGACATCCGTGCCAGGGGTCAACTCAGACGTCGCAATCAGCGACTTATCTCAGCAACTTGCCAGAGTTCAAATTTCGAAGTTTTTCCCGCCATAAATTACAATTAGCTTCATGCAAAAGCTATCAAGGCCGCGCAAGTTAACATCACCTTAACAACACTTCGCGCCTGCTCGGACAACCAATGAACCACCTGGAACCTACCTTGGATTCCGCGCAGTTGGAAACAACAAAGACTACACGCGCCACGCCAACCAAAAGCAAGACACATTCCCTTCAACTTTTATTTTTTCTAAGTCCAGAGCTCCAACCACTTGCGTCGCGCATGGTGCAGCACTGGACTGGGGGGACTTGAAGGGGTATGGTCCCAAAAAGCCGCGCAAACCTCCATCAATGTTGCGCGTGGGACCATACTCCTTATCTTAATAAACTTCCTACCAAGAGCCTCGCGCGAGCTACACCACTTTCTGCTCTATGTCGCGCGAGGTCCCGACCACACGAAGCTCAGATATCAGCACTTAGTATAAATAAAGGAACACATGGGCATACTAACCCGCGCGGGTTAGTTAGATGCTCAGCAAGAACCACATAGGAAGGCAGCGCAAGGCTGCCTCCAGTGGTACACAAGGTACAAGTGGCAGTGAAAAGAGCCAATGGGCGTCCAGCAGGCTCTGGTCAATCGTGCGCCACGATCGTCTGACGAGAAGTACGTAAGGACGCCTACGTGGCACCAATCAGGGGACGGAGACATCTGTCCCACGATCTCCACTTGTCTGCTGGTGGCAGAAGAGCAGCAGGGCCGACAACAATGACACGTGGCTCCAATCAAGGTGCGCCAGCACCAAAGAACTTCTAGAAGCCACTAAACGGTCGACACTAGTGAGACAAAGAGCATATCCGTTATGTTGTCCGTTTCCGGCCCAAGGCCCATCAGCCCATATCCTCTTACACCTCTCCGGCTATAAATAGAGACCTCATTCCACAGGTTAAACATTCTATTCCCTCTACTCTCACTCTTAACACTTAATTATCCTCCCAAAGCAGTCGCTTATTCTCACGCCGGAGCCCGGTTAAGAGGGAAACCCCCACATTCCCCTCTTAACGAGTAACGGTGTTCTGTTTTGCAGGATTAAAACATCAAGTCGGAGCTCAGATATTCATAAGAAGATTAACCATTATGGTAGAAACATAAACCAAGCTGATTAATCCCCATAATTAGTTTAGTGTTTCTTCATTGGCGCCCACCGGTTTTTTCTATAACCATCTTCATCTTCTTTTATTTGAGCCTTTGACATCTTTTCTTCCTTCGATCATGGCTGGTCAAGGTACCATTCTAGAGTTTGGCTTCGGAGCCAACTCTAACGCGGCGTTGGGTGAAGGAATCCAAAACTTCCAAGCCCAACAAATCGAAGAAATTGGCGAAGTCGAAGTAACCAATACTGGGGGCCCGCGTGGGAGCATCACCTGCATCACTCAGGCGGTCACCCCAGGAAACAATGGAGAAGGACCTCCGAACCCAACACCGCCTCAGAATGTTTCAGCGTTGCTAGGGCTACCAGAAGGCGAAACTCCAGCCTCATGGTATGCCAAAAATATCGCCACTATCAACGCAGCGTACCAATCGCTGATTGCGCAGCAAGCAGTTTTGACGGCAGAACCGTCCTTGGTCACTCCTCAAAGTCAGGGGGCACGCCAGATGCCCCCACCGCCAAGTCTCCAAGGTAGAATCAACAGGCCACTCCCTACCAGGCGTCTAAGCGTGCAAGACACGCGCGACACAAGGGGAGAAACGGAAAGCCACTACGACTATCCGTCAAGCCTTCAAAGAGGTCCTGTTCATAGCCGGCTCACGCCACGCAACATGAACAACGAATGGGAAGAAACAGACCCGAATGATCCAACTTGGGAGGATGACGAAGGTTCGTCAGTCTTTAACCGCTTACCGAAAAACCACGAGTACTTCAAGCCGAGACAGCACATCGGGTACACAGAAGAAGCTGAAAGAGACTTCCGCCTGGCATACCGGCCAGCGGAAGCTGCGGAACATTCCAAGTTCATCCCGAAAATCGCACTCGCGCCGCTCTCACGAGAAAAGTTACCTCCGACTGTCGGGAAGTTCAATGGATTGACTGATCCCGATGACCACGTCAGAACGTTCACAAGTGTAGGCTGCATGGGAGGTTGGAACATGCCTATGTGGTGTCACTTGTTTATTCAAACTCTTACCGGGGCTGCTTGCGCCTGGTTCGACAGCCTTCCTCCGGGAAAGATTAAATCTTGGGTAGATTTCAAGACGCAGTTTTTGAGCTACTTCAGCCAACAACGATGCTACCAGCGTGACACAGCTGAAGTAGAAGACATCTGGAGAAGAGATGGTGAAGGTCTGGAGGACTTCATCAACCGTTTTAACAAAGAATGTTTGGAGATAGGTGGCGTAAGCGAACAACTCATGCGTTGTCATTTCAAGAAAGCCATTCGCTGTGATAGTCTAATCAGAACTATCACGGGCAAAGACGGAATGCCAAAAGAATGGGATAAACTAATAGAAGCCGCAAAAATTGTCGCGTAAACCGAAGAATCACTCGCTGGGAACAAGAGTTATTACTCTGAAGATCGATTCTCCAGAGGCAACACGCGCGACAACAACAAGCGCAACAAATACAAGGGTAATGATTGGAAGTCTGGGAGATCAAGAGGCCACGATGAAAGGCCGCGCTATAGGGAGGACGCGCGTGAAACAATTGACCGAATCGGCTACAAGAAAGCAGTCAAAGATGATAATCGTGACAAGCATTGGACTCCGCTCACAAAAACGCCAAAAGAGGTATTGATGACGGAGAACCACGATTTCAAGGCTCCCAGGCCTATGACAAACAAGAAGGGGCAAGACCCCAACTTGTACTGTGATTTTCATAAAGACTCAGGGCACTTGACCGATGACTGCTATAGTTTGCGCCAAGAGATCGAGAGAGCGCTTAAAAGTGGTAAGCTAAGCCACTTGGTGAAGAACGTGCGCAAAGAAACTCGCCAGCTCCAGCGCCACGATGAAGGAAATCACAAGAAAGTCCGACGCTTAGAGACCCACATGGTCAACGGACTGAGATATAGCGCAAAAGAGAAAGGCAAGCGCCCCTATGAGCCTTCATGGCAAGAGCAACAGGTCATTTTCCCGGTAGTGCGCGGTGGTTCTCGCGCCACGCGACCCGTCGTCATCACCGGTATCATCGGCCATTATGAAACGGAGTACATATTCATTGATCCAGGAAGTACAGCTGACATCATTTATGAGCAGTGTTTTAACCAATTTGATGAAGAAGACAAGGCGAGACTCGAGCCAGTCGACTATCCCTTGTCTGGATTTTGCAATGAGATGGTTTTCCCACTCGGTCAGATCAGTTTCCCCGTCACATTTTCTGACGGGAAACATTCAAGAACAACAAGCGTGAATTTCATGGTGATGCCCGTGAAATCAAGGCATGATGTGTTAATTGGGAGGGAGACCCAAGGCGAGCTGAACATGGTGACTTCAACTCCCCACTCTGCGATAGGGTTCCCAACCAAAACGGGAGTAGCAATCATCTATGCCAAGAAGGAAGTGATGTCAACTGAAGAAGTGCGCCCAGCGAAAGCGGCGAAGGTTTCCACAACCGAGCCCGAAAAGTGGGTTTTAAACCGCAAATACCCAGAGCAAACCGTGACAATTGGCCACGCCATTTCGTCAGACATCCGAACGCGTTTAAAGCAATTGTTGTTCCGGAATATGGATATATTTGCCTGGACCCCGGCAGACATGACCAGCATCCCGCGCAACATAACCGAACATTGCTTAAACACTTACCCCTCTGTTGAACCAAAGGTCCAAAGAAGGCGCAGCTTGGGAGCAGACAAAACGAAAGCAATGAATGAACAAGTATGCGAGCTGCTCAAAGCTGGGATCTTGCGAGAGGTACGTTATCAGAGTTGGGTTGCGAACCCGGTAATGGTTGAAAAGTCAAACGGCGGATGGCGCATGTGCGTAGACTATACCGATCTCAACAAGGCATGCCCAAAAGATTGCTATTCTTTGCCTGAGATCGACAAAAAGATAGACTCTCTCGCGCCATATAGATGGAAGTGCTTTTTGGATTCCTACAGGAGTTATCATCAAGTCCAGATGAAACTCGAAGACGAAGACAAGACAGCTTTTAGAACTGATCTTGGAATCTTTTGTTACACAAAGATGCCTTTCGGCTTGAAAAATGACGGCGCAACATACCAACGCTTGATGGGCAAGACCTTCGCGGGAGACATCGGAAAGCACATTGAAGTTTACATCGATGATCTAGTGGTTAAAAGTCCCGAAGAGGACCAAATGTTGAAGGACATCGAGAAAACGTTCAATTCATTGCGCAGTGTAAATATGAAGCTGAATCCGGCCAAGTGTTCTTTTGGCATGGAAGAAGGGAAGTTTTTAGGCTTCATAGTCACAAACGGCGGTTTTAAAGTAAACCCAGAGAAGGTTCAGGCCATAGAGCGAATGCCATCGCCGCGAACAATCAAAGAGATGCAACGGTTGGCCGGCCGCGCTTAATCGTTTTCTTTCCAATCACGCCGCAAAGTCGTACCCCTTTATAAGCACGTTGCGCAACTGTGTGAAGAAACAAGAATTCAGATGGACCCCCGAGGCAGAGACAGCTTTTCAGCAAATGAAAGAGTGTCTGATTGAGCTCCTTACTCTGACAGCACCGTTCGAAAAAGAACCACTCATACTGTACTTGTCTTCCTCGGATAAGGCAGTAGGGTCGGTATTATTGGTGGAAAGAAACGGAGTCCAAACTCCAATTTATTACGTCAGCAGGGTACTCACTGACCCGGAAACAAGATATTCCACGATGGAAAGATTGGTTCTCGCGCTGCTACACGCCTCTAGAAGGCTGCGCAGATATTTTACAAGCCATGTGATAACCGTGCTTACCAACTTCCACATCGGCACGATATTGCAAAAGCCAGAGACATCAGGACGGTTAGCAAAATGGGCCATCGAGCTAGGGGGCCATAATATCTTGTACAGGCCGCGCCCAGCCATCAAGGGCCAGGTCCTAGCCGACTTCATCACAGAAGTGCCAGCCGATAAAATCAAAGAATGTGAGCTAGTGGAGACTCCTGCAAACCACATGACAGAGGAGACTTGGATGCTTTACACTGATGGGGCCTCAAACGAGGACGGCGCGGGAGCAGGACTGCGCCTGGTGAGCCCTGAGAATCACGAATTTACTTACGCCATCAAGTTGGACTTTAAAAACACCAACAACGAGGCGGAGTATGAAGCATTTCTGGCAGGCTTACGCCTCGCCATCAAAATGGGAGCTAAAAATCTACGAGCACATGTTGATTCACTCCTGATAGCCAGCCAAGTTAATGGTATATACGATGCAAAGGGCGAAGTCATGGCCCTGTATCTAGAGCAAGCAAAAGAATTGCTTCAACAATTCAAGTCTCACAAAGTAATCCACATCAATCGCTCCGAAAACAAACCAGCTGATGCCTTGAGTAAGCTTGCTTCGACTTCTTTTCAACACCTTGCCAAAGATGTAAGAATAGAAGTACTCAAGAACCCATCAGTGTTGCTGCGACAAGTCAACGTGATCGAGATGGGGCAACCATCCTGGATGACCCCTATAATCCAATATTTGCAAGAAGGGATACTCCCTGAAAACAAAGCAGAGGCAAGGAAGATTCAAAACAAGGCCCTGCACTACGAAATGAATGGCGGTATTCTGTACCGAAAGTCCTTCTTGGGGCCACTACTGCGCTGCGTGGACCCCCAGGATGCTAACTACTTGATCAGGGAGATCCACGAAGAGATCTGCGGCATCCATTCGGGACCACGCATGGTTGTCGCGAAGATCATGAGCGCCGGATATTACTGGCCAGGGATGCATGTCGATGCCCTGAAGGAGATCCGCAAGTGCGACTCCTGTCAGCGACATTCTCCAAAAACCCTGCGCCCCAAGAACGACCTTATCCCTGTATCCACTGCATGGCCTTTCCAGCAGTGGGGAATCGACATGGTGGGACCCTTCCCAGAGGCTCCTGGCGCCGTCAAATTCATAATAGTGGCCGTCGATTACTTCACAAAATGGGTGGAGGCCAAAGCTCTCGCGTCAACTACAGCTATGATGGTGCGCAAGTTCATTTGGGAACAAATCATCTGCAGATTTGGCCTCCCGCTCAAGATTGTAACCGATAATGGCACCAACTTTGCGTCAGAAGACCTCCAGAATTGGATGAAAGAGATGAAAATCGAACACACTTTCACATCCGTTGCGCATCCTCAAGGCAACGGACAGGTGGAAAGCGTGAACAAATGCATTGTCGAGGGGATAAAGGCCCGACTAGGCACAAGGCGAAGAGGCTGGGTAGATGAGCTCCCAAGCATCTTGTGGGCTCACCGAACCATGCCAAAGACTAGTACCGGCGAAACCCCTTTTAGCCTAGTCTATGGCTCAGAAGCGGTTATCTCAGCTGAAGTTGGCCTACCCTCCCCGCGCTTGACGGCAGTCAACGCAATCGACAATGAAGCAGAGAGACGCCTTGACTTGGACTTGTTAGAAGAAAGGCGCGAAATCGCGCGGATCAGAGAAGCCAAGTACAAAACACAACTGGAAAGATACTATAACACAAGAGTCCGCATCTGCACCTTCACGCCAGGAGAGTACGTCTTCCGGGACAATGAAGCGTCAAATGCGGAACGCCCAGGGAAACTAGCACCCAAATGGGAAGGCCCATACTTGATCCACGAGGTGCTAGGCAAAGGGGCTTACAAGTTACGCACCCTAGATGGCCACATCTTACCGCGAACGTGGAATGCGCAACAACTGCGCAAATGCTATATGTAACTCATCTCGGCCTTGAGCCTTTAACCGCTACTATCGGCCACGCGCCTTTTTACTTTCCTATGTTGGCTATACGCCCTTTACAATTAATGTATGTTGGCCTAAGCGCCCGTTTCCAAGTCAATGAAAGCATACGACATGTTTTCTATTACTTCTTTCGTTACAAATGCATGTTAAACTTCTGATTAGCACGAAAACACTCCAGCAACTTACAAGCTCTCAAACAAGAACGCCTCCAAGGTCCTCCGCGAACAAAGCGCGAGACCGGGCAGTTCCACTTACTCGAAGAGACTTCCATTTATTCGAGCTAGTTTAACCTAAGTTTTTAACAACAGTGCAATAATTGTAACGGGAAAGAACAAGCAAAATTCATTCAATATAAAACAAGCGCAACAGCGCAACTTGTACATTCAAAGGAAGCAAAAAATTACAAGGCACAAAGCCTAATCGACAAAGCCTATTCGAGTTCATGTTGATCACCATCATCATCGCCATCATCATCGTTCCCACCATCATCATCACCATTTCCACCATCATCGCCAGCTGGTTCCTCCTCATCTGATAATTCAATAGTCACCGGTGGATCGAGAATGGCCTTGAGACGCTGACACCAGTCGTCTTTCTTTAAAGCCTCCACAACCAAGTCCATTACAAGCAATGTAAGGTTATCATAAGCACTCTCAGCACGCGTCAACTCGACGTTAGCCTGGTCGGTCACCGAGCAATGGCTCACATCAAACTCTTGTCCAAACATCTCCTCAACATGTTGGGCACATTCCAGATAGCCCCCTCGATGACCCACTGCGCGCGCAGCATCTGTTAGTGCAGCGACAGCGCGATCCAGTTCGCCAGCGTTGAGGATAGAGTTGGCAACCTATAACGAAAACAGAACATTAAAGACAATTCCTAGCAAATTAAGCATATAAAAATATATAAGTACAAACTTACCAACACTACTCCGCGACTGCGCATCCACTCGGCCTCAGAGACAAGTGTATCAACGATACCTTGCGCCTCAGAGTAGTTAGTCTGCGCTACATTAAGGGCGGCGGTACTGACAGTGCGCGCCTCTTCAGCAGTGGCAGCCTTAACTTTCTCCGCCTCGAGGTCGATCTCCAAGGACTCGCATCTATCAATCTGATCATTCAGGAGACGTTTCAGCTCAGCGATTTCGACATCCTTGGCCTGTAGATCCTTATCCTGGCTGGACAATTGCACCTTCACATCAGCCAACTCAACCTGAAAAGCGACAAAAGACTTGGGCTATTTTGTAAACAGCATAGCAAGAAAGAAAATAAGTGGTAAGCTAACCTCAATCTGCTGCTTGGCAGCCTTTTCAGCCTGCGCATCCTCAACCTTCGCAGTAAGCTCAACAATCTTAGCCTCAAGCTCAACAATCTTGTTCCGAGCTGCGAACGCGCGCTCATTATCTTTCTCGCATATGCGCTTAAACTCGGCCTTCTCCTTGGCCAGTTGCTGTTCAGCAGCTTGAAGTTTATTTTTCAGGCCCTCACGCCCCCATTCCTCCGCCTTCTTGTCCGTATCAAACTTGGCCTTCTCCTCATCAAAGGCGGCTTTGGACTTCTCAAAATCGGCGATACGCTTCAACGTCCGCTCGCGATAACCCTCCCAATCCGCCCGCTCCCTAACCATCGTTCGCCACTCACGAACTATCTGATGATTCGCGGCACGGGTATTGGCCTCCCCGATGACGTAAGTTCGATACAAGATCTCATGGGTCTTCGCCCTTTGCCGATTAACCTCACCGGGAGTAAAGGAGTTCAAGAACCAATCGCGGCAGGGCCCAAATTCTTGGAAAGTGTCCCTTTGCTTCAAACCCTAGGGAGCTTGGTGAGGAGCACTACCACGTTCTTCCTCGGTATAACTTTTGTAATAGATATCACCAAGGGTATCCTTCGCCCCAATGACTTGTGGGTTATAGCCCCCAGCCCCACCAGAGCTTGCGCCACTTGAAACATACCGACCTGACCCCTTGTTAGAAATTAGCTTTGACCGATCAACAAGCTCAGTATGCGCGGGGTGGGTAGGCTTCACAACCTCAGGCTCTTTTCGCCTCTCAGGACCCTTACTGATCTCCAACTGCGGATCATTGATAAGCTTTTCCATAGCCTTCTTCTGCTCTCTCTCCTTCTCCACATCAGAGGCTTTCTTCCTCTTCGCTTCTTCAGCCCGCCTTTCTTCCTCAGCTTTCTTCCTCTCCACTTCTTCAGACCTCCTATCTTCCTCAGCCTTCCTCTTTTTCTCTTCCTCAACTTTCTTCCGACGCTCCTCAGTTTTTCTCTGCGCCTCAGCAGCCTTCGCCACATCTCCCTCAGTAACATTTTTGTCCTTAGCAGTCTGGGAAGATTTAATGGTAATCTTCGACCTCTTCGGTTCTGGCTCAGTGAATGTAAACCCCTTCTCAGGGGTTTTCTTCTTGATCTCTGCAGAAACCAAGCAATTAAGCAAAGAAAATCACAATTAGGAAGAGAAGTCAAGAGCTTACCAGGAGAGAATCTATAGAGAGAGCGCAAGTTGCTCGTTTTCCCAACCAAGGGAATCGCACCAACCACCGATGCCGAAGCCACACCAGTGGTGGTTTCGCTTCTAACTCTTTTTCTGCTGATCAAATGTTCAGCAGCCTCCTCTTCTTCTTCAGCCTCCACTTCTTCATGCGCGGCAGTGGAAGGAGTTGCACCAGCATCAGGGTTACGAGAGCCCGCGCTTCCAGAGCTCCTTGAACCACCCGCTCCAGCCTTTGTCTCAGCTGTGCGCGATAAGCCTTTAAGTGAATCACTCATTATCACATAATCGTTTAAGTCACTCTGTCGAAGGCGAAGAGTACATTTACCAGCAGCAGCGGTTGCGCGACTACTACCAGTCCCCTTACTGGTCACCTCGGGATCCAAGTTAGCTATTTTCTTCTTCTTCAAGGGTTTTTTCTTCTTCTCTTCTGGGTCAACCCCCAGGTCGCGCAACACACCTGCAAAGATGTTAGACCACGGACTTAACTCGCCGTTTGAAGACCCTACAGACTCCTCACTGGAAAGATAGACAACCTCTTTCCCAGCAGAAGTCACAGAGCGCAAAGGACGAGGTTTAGGGAATTACGCACCTTCAGTCGTGGTAGGCGGCGAGGCAAAGGCATCAGCAACCGGATACATGAAATTGCCTCTAATCTGCTTGTACCAGCTTTCCTCATCCTCGCGCAGTGGGCGCGCGCCCATAGATCCACCAAAAGTGGCGAACGCAGCTTGATACAATTGGGCCTCTACACGTCAAAATGCATAAGTAAAATAAAGCATAAAACATGAAACAAGGGAAAGTAGGGAAATCACTGACCTTGGTCACCAATCTTCAAAACCGGCACCTCCTTGCTATCTGGTGACCACTGGTCACTCATGCGCGCCGCTACTAACACATTTTCCCCAAATACCCGATTCGGGGTAGGGGTTAACTGTTGATACCACCGTTCATGCTTTGGGATTGGAAGATCCTCCTTCAGCACTGGCTCACTCCAATCTCTGAAGGGCATGGCAATCGGAAGCACCTCTTCCCGAATAAAGAAGAATTTGGGTTTCCAATCGTGGAAACTCTTCGGTGGGTTTAACAAGATCTTCTTTGCAGCACCACGACTGGCAAAAGAGAAGAAGCCCATCGTCCGTTGAAGTTGGTAGAAGGCCCGGAACTTCTCAACAGATGGCTCGATGCCATGGGCTCGGCATAAAAACTCAAAATGACGAACCCTAACCATTCCAGGAGGGCTCATCTGGGAAAGATGGAAGTTGTAGTGATGCAATATATGCCCCATGAAGTTTGTCGCCGGCAGTCTAAAGTTACCTTGAAGAAAAAAGTCTTCAAATAACGTGATGTAACCCGGCGGTGCGTCGGCTGCCGTCTGATTTTGAGCCGGGTACCGAGCATCCCACTCCGTGGAAAACGGAAGCTCCTAACAATCTGCTCAAAAAGTCCAAGATCCCACCGGAGAACGGGAACAGGACCCTCTTCTACGGAAACACCCTCCTGATGTTCTTCAGTCATCGTCAATAAGGATGCAAGTTTCTGGAAAAACTTGAAGATGTGAAGAAAAATCTTGAAGATCTGCTACAAGATTTGAAGATTCAAAGAGGAGAAACGAGAGAAGTTGGAAAGAACAGAAGAGAAGTGAGAACCTCTCACATCTCTTCGGATATATATACCCATCGCATTTAATGCGATGGGTAAACGTGCCGCTTTCGCCGCTAGGCTAACCAACGAGAGGCTGCCACGTCACGCGGAAAAGCAGGGGTGACGGTTACCACGCGCGCGTGGGCCTCACTCTCCTGACATGAAGTGCAACCGTCGTAGTCGGCATGATGACATCCGTGCCAGGGGTCAACTCAGACGTCGCAATCAGCGACTTATCTCAGCAACTTGCCAGAGTTCAAATTTCGAAGTTTTTCCCGCCATAAATTACAATTAGCTTCATGCAAAAGCTATCAAGGCCGCGCAAGTTAACATCACCTTAACAACACTTCGCGCCTGCTCGGACAACCAATGAACCACCTGGAACCTACCTTGGATTCCGCGCAGTTGGAAACAACAAAGACTACACGCGCCACGCCAACCAAAAGCAAGACACATTCCCTTCAACTTTTATTTTTTCTAAGTCCAGAGCTCCAACCACTTGCGTCGCGCATGGTGCAGCACTGGACTGGGGGGACTTGAAGGGGTATGGTCCCAAAAAGCCGCGCAAACCTCCATCAAGGTTGCGCGTGGGACCATACTCCTTATCTTAATAAACTTCCTACCAAGAGCCTCGCGCGAGTTACCCCACTTTCTGCTCTATGTCGCGCGAGGTCCCGACCACAAGAAGCTCAGATATCAGCACTTAGTATAAATAAAGGAACACATGGGCATACTAACCCGCGCGGATTAGTTAGATGCTCAGCAAGAACCACATAGGAAGGCAGCGCAAGGCTGCCTCCAGTGGTACACAAGGTACAAGTGGCAGTGAAAAGAGCCAATGGGCGTCCAGCAGGCTCTGGTCAATCGTGCGCCACGATCGTCTGACGAGAAGTACGTAAGGACGCCTACGTGGCACCAATCAGGGGACGGAGACATCTGTCCCACGATCTCCACTTGTCTGCTGATGGCAGAAGAGCAGCAGGGCCGACAACAATGACACGTGGCTCCAATCAAGGTGCGCCAGCACCAAAGAACTTCTAGAAGCCACTAAACGGTCGACACTAGTGAGACAAAGAGCATATCCGTTATGTTGTCCGTTTCCGGCCCAAGGCCCATCAGCCCATATCCTCTTACACCTCTCCGGCTATAAATAGAGACCTCATTCAACAGGTTAAACATTCTATTCCCTCTACTCTCACTCTTAACACTTAATTATCCTCCCAAAGCAGTCGCTTATTCTCACACCGGAGCCCGGTTAAGAGGGAAACCCCCACATTCCCCTCTTAACGAGTAACGGTGTTCTGTTTTGCAGGATTAAAACATCAAGTCGGAGCTCAGATATTCATAAGAAGATTAACCATTATGGTAGAAACATAAACCAAGCTGATTAATCCCCATAATTAGTTTAGTGTTTCTTCAGCATCAAAAGCATAAAGATACACAAAGCATTAATATTTTTTATAAATTTTGACCGCTTTCCATCGCGATTCCATATAGTAGCTAATATTTCTAGGAGCGCCATAGACTCCGAATTTGAAATACAACAAGCCGGGACCTTGATCATGAATGTTCAGTCTCTCTTGGTTATCGATAAACACTGTTACTTTCCCCCATCAACGTCGTGTATAAGATTAACTTTAAACCATTTATCGTATAAACCAGTATCTATC
The DNA here is from genome assembly GCF_002127325.2 of Helianthus annuus. NCBI lineage: Eukaryota > Viridiplantae > Streptophyta > Magnoliopsida > Asterales > Asteraceae > Helianthus > Helianthus annuus. The sequence goes on along the minus strand of NC_035440.2, from coordinate 164,171,581 downwards.
ACCGGTGTACTATAATACCTCATATCTCCATCGTAAATCCTCAACAATATTGTCGTGTTACCATGGGCCGCACCATGGATTTGAACTATGGTTGCACCACTGGTTCCGTTTGGGACGAATGCCATCCCTTCAAACTGCCATATTCCTGAAGTGTAGTCTGGCTGCATGCATATCAAATCATTAAAAGCAAACGTAGTATTAAGAGTTAGCTGGCATTTTCGTCCTTCTGGTTTGTCCAATTATGCCGGTCCAGGCCAAATTTCAAGTTTGTACCATTTCCATCCCTGACATTTTTGAAACATGCCAGTTTCATCCAAAAACTTTGAAATTGGGCCTGGACTAACATAATTTGAACAAACCACAAAGACGAAAAGGCAGTTAACTCTCTTAGTTGTGGACGGAACTGGCATGTTTCAAGAATGTTCAGAATGGAAATGGTATAAATTTGAAATTTGGTCTGAACTGACCTAATAGAACAAACAACAGGGATGAAAATGACAGTTAACTCTAGTATTAATAATTGAATGATTCATACAAAGAAAGAAAATGGTTACATGTATGCGAATTTCGGTGCGTGGCTGTGTGTTGCTTCCAAGATTGCGTGGCTTATCGTCTGCGTACACCCAGAAACGATGAGTCCCATTTGCGTAACTGTAACGCTGTTCGAGTGATGTGTCGTAAGGCTTCTGGTATTCAAAACTGGTTTCATTTAACATGACCTCAACAAAACCGAAAGTGGGATCGATTTGAGCATCATTAACCAAGAAACACCCCATTAATGTTGTAACAAAAAGAAGCAGACTATAATACCAAACCTTCATCTTTGATTTCGAGCTACACTTCAAGAAAATTAAAAAGTTCGCACGTATAGTTAAGTTTTTGGTGCTTATGTGGTGTGACTAATGTTTATATATACACACTATATATACAATAAAGTTGAATTTTTTATTCTTCTATTTTATAACTTGTCTTTGCCTCTGTATTCTTCTTCCCTTTTTATATAGGGAATATATCACATAATAGAAACCAAGATTTGAAAAAATGTTCTAATTAGGTCACTCGTATCGTTTTTGTCCCAATTAGATAACTTAACATTTAAATCGAGTCATGTCCTTTTTTTCTATGTGTCAACAAAAAAATGAAGAATAAGATGTTGGGGTCAGATTATGCGTGTGGACCCTCGTCCGGATTACTCAGGGCCGTATACGAGAAAGATAAAAAAAAATTGGGCCTCGGGCGAAACAAAAAACTTGGGCCCGCTTATTATAACATAAACTCATGAATTAATGAAGCAAGGTAAAAAAAATAGGGGAAAATCTTGTTGTAACCAAACCAAGAATAAAGAGTAGCTGAGCTATATGTCAAAACTCAAAGCTCAAGTATGTACAAGTTACTAGTTAATATCAAGTTCAACATTAATTTCTGCTATCAAGTTCTTCAATCACTTTCAACAACTTGTGCTCATTTAGTGGTTTGGAAACATGACTATCGATTCCCTTTACGAACTTGTTTAATTCTTCGCCTTCTCCATGCGCAGATAACCCGATGATGGGGATGTGAACACCATACTCTTTCTCCATTAGTCGTATCCGCCTTGTCGCTTCACAACCGTCCATTACAGGCATCTGTAAATAAGCTTCATCATCTAACGCGTCTAGATTTTACAAAAATTTTAAACAAGACACTTTTCTTGGTTCAAAAAAGTAAGAAATTACCTGGCAATCCATTAAGATATAGTCATATGGTAGAATATGTAGAGCTCCAAGATCTTTTTGATCAGTCAACCCTTTGGAGACAAAAGTCAACGCTTCTTTCCCGTTCGTACACGTGTCGAATTTGACACCGTTCTTCAAAAAGATCCTCTTGGCGATCATCTGTTGCGTAGAGTTATCCTCTACGAGCAACACTTTCTTCCCTCTCAATGGGCTCCTATTTGGCGAAATCCTAGTGATTTCTTCGACTTCCACTTGTCTTTCGGGTGTATACGGGTTCCCGTGTGGTTGTGTGCAAGGGAACTTATATCTAAACTCCGGTAAAAGATTGATTAACGAGTATAAACGGGACCCATGAAACGGCATTGGTATGATGACATCTGACGGTGGGAGTTGCTTTTGATCCAACCCATGGGCTTGCATGCACCTGAATCCTAACCAAACAACTCTAAAACAAGCATCTTTCGAGTCTTTTCTAAACTCGGCCACCACCTTACACAACTCACGAAAATCAGCCCGGGTTGTGTCCACCACAAGCAATATAAAACCCGTTAGAGTGGCCCGATTATTCATTCGGGTCTGGGACACATTTGTCCCATCCAATGCACTTAACGGAACCGCCTTTGGGCTTCTACCAGGCCTAGTCAAATAGCCAAAACATACTTTACTCGCAGGCTGTCTAAACTCCTTGAGAGTTTCGGAAAGCTCTCCAACGTTGTTCGCTACGAGAACCTTAACCCCGCGAGCGCGTATAAATGTTTGTGACACTTTACATCGTTCGACGCTGCTGATGAAGAGAACAACTGTACTAGAGTTATAATCTTTTCGTTTGGGGCTGCGGAAGGGGGTGTTTGTCCCTAAGGACATGTTAACCTTTTCTTCATCACTAATTACATGTAGATCCGACAGGATAACCTTAAAAACGACATGAAACCTGAAACATGTCCCTCTCTCTCCGGCTTCTTTGTCAACTATGATTATATCTCCACCCATCAAGCGTACCTGTATAAGAGTTCCACATCAAATCGTTTTGGCGCTAAAAATTGATATAATATAAGGATGTAATTAGGGGTGCGAATTTCTAACATGAAATCTGCGGCTTTGGGTTTAGTCTAAATGGGTTAGGGTCAAACATACGAACACGTTTAGCTAAACGGGCCATGTTCGTGTCAACACGGTTAGTCTAAACAGGTTCGGGTCAAACCCACAAACACGTTTAAACAGTATATACACGTGCGTATCATAAAAAAAAAACGCTGGAAATGGATGATTTAGCAAAAGAAAAAATTGTTTAGGAAAAATGAGTAGTCCAGAATGGTTCTTCCGGTTCTAAATTTCCCAAATGATTCTCTCACGATCCTAACACCCCCCCTCCCCCCCCCCCCCACACACACACACACATATATATATGGTAAGGTTCATGCGAGAACCACCTTTATTGCGAGAACCGCGAGAACCAATGTGAACACAACCTAAAATAGCTAAAAACCTAACCCCCCCCCCCACCCCCACCCCCCAAGCTAAAATGCTAAAAACTAAACCCCCAAAAAACCTAAAGAAATCAAAAAAAAAATCTATTTTTTTTTTAATATTTTTTATGTTAAAATCGCTACTTTTAGTAGCAAAAAAAAATAAATGTAAAAAAAAATTATTTTTTATTTTTTGGCTACTAAAAGTAGCGATTTTTTTATAAAAAATATTAAAAAAAAAGTTTTTGTGTGTTTTTTAGCTATTTTTAGGAATTTTTGGTTGTGTTCACATTGGTTCTCGCAGTTATCGCAATAAAAGGTGGTTCCTAACGGATCTTTGTCTATATATATATATATATATGCAAATTAATATGCAAATTTAGGATTTTAAAGTACAAAGTTAACTAAAAATATTTTTCAGGTCAAATGGGTCGTGTTCGTGTGTGTGTGACATGGTTTTCGGGTTCATGCCAGGTTCAACCCACTAACCCATGAACACAACCCGTTAAGCAGCCCCAGATGAAACATTACCAAAGATTGGACGATGGCGAGCCCTAATCCAGTGCCTTCAAATTCATGTTCAGATTCTTTAACCTGCACATAATTTTCAAAAATGGAAGCTTGTTTCTCTTTTGCAATACCTTTTCCAGTATCATTAACCTCAAACACAAACTCCATGCAGTTACTATCACCAACAACTTCATCAACTGCTTCAACATCCCCACACTTGTCATTATTTCCACAAAACAAATACGATCGCCATCGTTCAAACCAAACGCTATCAGAAGCAGTTATCGAGCTCTGCAAATTCGGGTTCATCGCACGAGCCCAAACGGAAACTAAGACATGACCCTCGGATGTGAACTTGATTGCATTGCTTAGTAAGTTTGATAATATTTGTTTAAGTCGGCGTTCATCGCCTTTGACTTGTGAATATTTGGTCAATAAATCGTCTTGTAGATCCAAAATCACATCAACTTCCTTTTTTATACCAACTGGATAGAACAAGTCAACTACACTCTCCAGCACTTTGACCAAGTCAAAGGGTTTTTCTTCTAGCTCCATCTTGCCAGCTTCAATTTTACTTGTGTCAAGAATAGAGTTTAGTAGTCCTGCAACAATTTTGTGGTTAGTTAAACATTTTTCAAAGTGTTGTATAATTTGAGTAGAATTAGATTGGCCCGTTGTGTAATTTGAGTTGATTTAAACGAACTCAGTTGAATTATTTTTTACCCAAATCACTTTGAAGAATGTCACGTCGTATAATTTGAGTTGTCCCAAATGAACTAATTTACGTTATTTTTTTTACCCAAATTATTTTGAAATACTGACCCGTTGTGTAATTTAAGTTGATTTAAACGAACTCAGTTGAATTTTTTTTACCCAAATCACTTTGAAGAATGTCACGTCGTATAATTTGAGTTGTCCCAAATGAACTAATTTACGTTATCTTTTTTACCCAAATCATTTTGAAATACTGACCCGTTATGTAATTTGAGTTGACCTAAATGAATCCAGTCGCAATTTTTTTTTTACCTAAACCAACTCATTCTTTGAAGAATGACCCGTTGTGTATTTTGAACAGATTCAAATCCACGTCGCGTAATTTGGGTTGATCTAAGCGAACCCATTTGCAAAAATAAAATCGGCATTTGTTAAGAGGTAAACAAACAGCCCCTCACAAATATTTGTTAACCAAGATGATGCTTTATTTAAAAAATGACCTGTGTGTAATTTTAGTTTAACCAGATTAACCCATTTGCAAAAAAAAAAAAAAAAAAAAAAAAACTAAAATTACTTCATTATTTGAATAATGGTTCATGATAATACTTACCTTGGAGATATTTTGTGGATGACTGAACAATTTGTAAGTCTGTGGCTAACTCGGATCCTTGATGATTCTCATTGATTGATATTTCTACCGATCCGCTAATTGCTGCTAACGAAGCACGGATATCATGGCTTGCGGTTTCAAATGCAACACTTTGATTCTTGCTTTTTCTCTCTAGTTGTTGTGTTTTTTCCTTTTGTTTGACAAGAGCAGTTGTTAAACACATTTCTTTTCTTGCTAACTTCATTGTTAACACCATCAAAATAGCGACCAGAACAATCATTAGCGACGAAAGCATAGACACTAAAACGATATGCCAATGCATCCTGCTTTGCACTTCATCATATGGTAATGCCAACACATACACCTGCAAAAATTGCAATACTAAAGGTTTAGAAGATAAATAAATGCAAGCTATATGAACTGTATTATACTAATGAGCTTTAGTTTATTTTGTACCAATTACACCTTCTTTATTTTATTTTTACATTTTTTGTGCATATATCTTTTTGTTAATTTATAACTTTACTAGTCTTAAGCTACCCGCGTTGCGGGCCAGTGGGCATAAAAACGTGCTACCAATGTTGAGGAGATGTGGACATAAAACCATGCTAAGTAGCATTGAACGAAGACCAAAACCGGGTAAAGCGTAAAAAAAAACATGAATTTCTAACACAAAGTGACTTAGTGACGTAAAACATAGAAGGAGTCGAATTTATAACGATGCGTATTAGAAAGTGGAGGGGGTAAAAAAACTTAAAAGACCAAATGTGACCACCAAATACGAATGAAAAAAAAAACCTGAGGTGCCAAATGTGACTACCAAACGTTGTGCGAAATAGTAACGAACGACGAACAAATCCGAGAAAAACGTAAAAACAAAAACTAATAAAAAAACTAAAATTATTTAAACTTTGTGACACAAATTAAAAAAACTAAAGTTTTGTTACAAAATTAAAAATCATAATGCCCAAAAAATGAAGACAAAAAGACAAAAATATACTATTCCTTCGTATGTTATTATAATTAAATTGAGAGATTTAATAATAATAATAATAATAATAATAATAATAATAATAATAATAATAATAAGGATAAGGATAACAAAATATTTTTTATATATAATATTAAAATTGAAATTAAGAGATTTATAGATAATAATAAGGATAAGGATAATTTTTTTTTAAATAAAAATAAAAATATAATTGTGAAGTTGAAGGAGAAATTGCCACGTGTCCTTAACAGTAGTCTTTTATTAATATTTAGATTATATGACATTTTATGTAAATTCAAATATTGAAACATTAGATAAAAAATAAAAATATATAAATGATAGTATTTTTAAAAATGTAATTGGTGTTTTTTAAAGTGTAAATAGATGAGTAGACGGATTGTGTTAAACGTACTTCCATCATATTGTTTTCATTGAATGCGTCCACTCTTCCCCTAGTAAGTCATCACGTCATCTCTTTAGTTACTTTTACTCATAGGGGGTGAGTTAAGCATACATGATACATTTAGCCTTGACTGTTACATGAATTGAATTTTTAGATGTTGTTATGCCCTATAAAATCTAATCAAAGTTTGTTACCTCTCTATACTATAAGTGCCATAAATAAAAATGAACAATAACTCAAGAAGCATTAAACATACCATTTGCATTCCCATGATGTCAAGTGAGGAAGAGTACAAGGCATATTTTATTCCAGAAACATCGAAAACATAGGTTTTCGGCGTTTCATAGTTAAGTCGCAATGTGATTCTCTCTCCGTTTGCTTTCAAAAGTTGGAAAGAAATTGTTGCGTTTTCTTCAACAACAATACGCGTGTTTGGTATCCCATCACTTACGAATTTCCCATCTTTTGTAGCCAAATACAAACCACCACCAAAAGGTTTAATGCCTGAAAACACATTTAACAACGATTTGAGCTCAAACCCAAGTGAGACAACTCCAATTTTATCCACACGAGCTATGTTCAAGACAAGCGGAATTTTGTCCTCGGAACATGAATTCCCTAATAAAGCAAATCCATTTGTAGTGTTCAATGCTTGTTGTAACCATGTTTCATTAGCCAAAGTAGGAAACACAACAACTTCTCCATATAAGTTTCCGGTGTTGGAATCAACATGTTGAGTGTACCATGGATAACTAATTCGGGCACCAGGGTGTTTTTCAAACGAAGTATTTGAATAGATTGCAAAGATTCGATGGTCCGCTTGCGAGTATAATGCAAAGAACAATCCATCTTTTCTGATATACGAAATTTGTGACACTCGTGGGATCGTTAATAGTGCTTCAAATAATAAAGGAGCCACCTAAAAAATACAAATGCTAAACTTAAGAAGTGAAGGGATTCCTTGTTTTTCCCTATCTAGTCAACCACGTATATAACCTATAGAACCTTAAAAAAACAATATAAAAGGTTAAAAACTTATATAATAACTTTAGTAAAGTAATTATATAATAATCATTATATATAATTACTCTAGTAGAGTTACCGGTCGAAAAAATTCAACTAAATAACATGCTAGAGTAGATGGAAAAAACGAAGGTTGCTAAATAACTTTCCAAAAAGAATTATCAAGATTCTTTTTTGATTAGTGCATAACTCATAATTTTTTGTAATTTTTTTTATAAATAAATCTCATTCATAATTAATTTTTTGTTTATATTTTATTTTGTTTCGTATTTAATAGATTGATATTATTGTTTATAATTTTTGCACTGTGATATCAACCTTCCAAATCACCATTTCATCAACATATATTCAGAGAATCAAACTTCTTACACAGACCCATTTAATTGGTTAGGTTAGTTGTATATAAACAGTATTATCAGTCGTATATATTCATTAGTAATGTCATCTCTTATATAAGATTTTTTTTTCAATGTAAACAATGTGTTTTTTGAATTTATGCAAAGTATTTTATAAATATAACAATTGGAGTGCGAAATGTAAGCAAACCTTAGCTTGGATGTGAGAAAACGTGGCGTTAGTTTCACCAAGTGACGTAGATACAACTTTGGCTAAATTCGTTGTTGACGAATTCATTAGAAGCAATATGGTTGTGGCCTTTTGTATGACCGACGCTATTTCTTTATGAGTCTTGTTTGTCATCGAATCGACTTCCTTTTCTTCTATGTAATCGGCAACCCATAATGTGATCAATAAGCATATGATCAACAACCCCATCAATGACTGCAAATATCGTTTTATATCATTCATTTCTTGACAAGTTCATTGAAAATAAGAACTTGAACAAGATTACCAACTTCTAAGAGCAACTTACCACTAGAATCGAGAAAGATAGTCGTCGCAATGTGATCATCTTATTGTGATTGCAAGTCTTTAAGTGGAACCTACAATGACAAAATTATTTCCAGGATTTGTGAGATGAGTTTAGAGATGAAAACTCAATTTGTATAATATCAATAATTTTGGAAAAAAGATCTTTGTAATTGGAAATTAATAATTAAAGATATTTATTTTAAATAGGATCATTAGTTATAACGATTATTCTTAGTAAATCATATTACTGATTAGAAAGGGAAATTTTTGAATGTATTATATAACACACATGGTAGGCAATATCATATCCACAATCATACATATGTATAGGTAGTTTAACAATTAACACCTCAAAATTCCTAAACAAACTCGTATCCCCGTTTAGGAAAGGTAACTTATAATAAAATAAAATAAAATAAAAATAAGAACCAATGTATAAGTATAGTTATCATTTTATAACAAAAATAAAAGAATCATTGATAAATATATTATTTATCATATATCTTACTCGTTTATATTGATGGAGTGTCGCACCCCGACCCGCAGCGGAATAGGTGATCGGGGCATGATTGGGTTGATCCGAAGAGCTTATGACTTGCTATTACTTATTTTAAATAATAATTTATTCATAATAAATGTTTCACGAAGCAAATAATTCAAATACACAATTACAAACACAAGACATTGTTCATTACAAATAAACTACACTAATCCGTTTCTTGTTAACTAAGGACCATCCTTTCACACCCCAACCCGCAGCGGAATAGGTGATCGGGGCATTATTGGGTTGATCCGAAGAGCTTATGACTTGCTATTACCTGTTTTAAATAATAATTTATTCATAACAAATATTTCACGAAGCAAATAATCCAAATACACAATTACAAACACAAAACATTGTTCATAACAAATAAACTACACTAATCCGTTTCTTGTTAACTAAGGCTCATTCTATGTCCAATCTTGACTTCGTACCTGTTCACCTGTATCATGTGTAAAAAAATGGTATTTGGGTCAACAAAAGTTGGCGAGTAGATCTTTATTTGTTTTTATTTAACCTTAAAAGATTGGTTGATTTTATTTAATAAAACTTAAGTAACATGCAATATTAAATGTAATAGTGACATCAATAAAATAATTCATCAATCAATCCACATCAACAAGTAATGTTACAAGACATAATGAAACATGATCAGTGAAACAATGTGGTGATACCAAGTTTGCCCCATGGTCGTGGGGAACCGGTCAACCGGTGGTGGATCCACGCGAAACAGCGACACAAAGCGGTAAACACGTAATACATGTATGTGACTGGAAGGACAAATATCGTTAAGGACGTGTAAGGACGTGTAGTAACTGGAAGGACAAATATCGTTAATCGCTTCTCGATGAGAGTATTTGTCTATTAGGCCAAAGCACGCTTCCTTAATTCGTAAAGGACTTCGATTTACTTTGGAATAGTCTTATGTTACGTTCCGTGACAATCCATGTTTTACGTTGAATCTCATTTATGCTATCTCAATTTTCAGGTGTTTTACATTTGTACGATATATCATTTCAATCTAATACATGCATGCTAGTATGTTATACTGGATTCGTGATTACTGGGTTATTCTTATGTGATGAACTTGTCTTTTAACCCACACCTTAACATGTATAGCACTATGCGTAGTGCTATAGGAGTAGCGCCCGCCCGTATTCTAGTGGTCATGTTAAATTAACAACATTACACCCTCTTCGTTGTGACGATGTTGGGTAGTCAACTTTGCGGTACACGATGGGTTGACCTGTTTATTCACACGCCAGTGATACGTTAATCTTGTTAACTAAGTATGTCATGTGAATTGTTCTAAATTTTATGCTAATACTCATATTCTCCCAAAAATGGAAGCTTATCATCAAGATAGGAGTGATTTCCTTACCTTGACGATCAGCTTCGCTCAATTTTCAACTTCACCAATGAGCTAGGGGTGATTTCCTTACCTCAGAGGTAGTTGCCAACTCTTCTTCGTTCTCAATGAAACTTTATATTTGAACGTTGTTACTTTCATTTCAAGCTTGGAGACACGAATTACACTATCTTCGCAATCTAAAACAAATAATAATAATCTCTCGTGAACAAACTAAATTACGACGCTTTCATTACCTATGTTACACTACGTGAAATCAATGATTATGGTATGCGAAGCTAATTGAACCTTTTATATGCTATGTGATACTACATGCTATGTGATGCATCCATGAAAACAATTTCCCTTAAACAAAACGTGACGATCTAGTTTCACTTATTTTTTTATTTGAATCTCCTGAAGTCTCCTCGTCAACTTTCCTACTTTACATTTCAAAATTTTAACCAAACATTTAAGCAAGAATGCCATCTTTTATAAAGTCTTCCTCTTAGATTTCGAGGACGAAATCTCCTAAAGTAGGGGAGACTGTAACATCCGTCAAAAATGGGTTCCCGAAATCCGACCCATTTTGAATTTTGGATCCTAACCCTTGAAACTTGCGAGCTTCGCAAAATAATTAAGCGTTTAATTCGTTCTTAAGTATGATTATTTATTTATTTTATTTAATTAATTAATGTTACAATTAAAAGGGTTATTCTTTTTATTTCTATAAAAATAATCTAGTTAGTTTATTAGGTTAACTGTGATTTTTAAAGTTAATCTAAGTTATCCACATAGTTAGTTAGAGTAGAAAGTAAACAAAATGAAACCCTTGTTAAACAAAGTTAAAGTTGCCACAATAACTAGAGGGACAATTATGGCATTCTCCTAAAGTTGAAGTTCAGGGACTGATTATGCGATTAATGAAAGTATAATAAAACTTTGATCAAAAACAAAATGGTGATTAACATAAACTGCCTACACTTCGTTTCCTTTTTAACTTTGCCGCCCAAAACCGAGAACAGCGCAAGTATTAGCTGTGTTTCTTTTTTTGGTTCAATCTCAATTATAAGTTTCCAACTATGTGTCAATCATGAACCTAGTCTTTTTTTTAACCAAAGAAAACGCGTACGACTTCTGTTACAAAGGTTTCCAAAAGACGAGTCCGAAACGCGATTATAAATACGACATAACGTATGGTCGGAGAAACACACACCACAAACACCTTCACGTTTCGAACATCGCCGGAGCAAACCACAACTCGCCGGAGACTCGGAGAAGACAGACGGAGAACACGCCGTCACCGGAGAAAGCCGACATCACTGGAAGTTCACGCCGGACTTTTACGACGGAACTCGACACGTAACTGTTTCGGTATAAATCTTTCACGTTTATCTTTATTACATCTCATTTCATCAATTTATAACATGGTTAGAAGCTGAAAAACAGAATTTATTAGCCACTATATCTAAAATGTTATTTTCTAATGTAATCTCTAATTTTTGAAATATCTTTGCCAACCACATGTTCGAAAACTCGTAGGATTTGTGTCATACAAAAAGTTTGACTTAAAAGCATTACTGATGAGGGTAAATGTGAGTCATGGGACTTACCATTCACAAATGGGAATTTAAGAAATCATGGCAGTGGCTGGGTTTTATATCAATGAAGATGATAAACTGTTAAGAAGGATTTAAATGAATAAAAAAAATAAAACCCTTTTACAAATTGTGAAGTGTACCAGTGGGCTGATGTTAATTAATCACGGAGGTTACGGGTTCGACCCAGACCCACACGTAGACCAACGGTCGGTCGGGCTACGTGCATGCGAACTTGAAGACTCGAGTCCGGATTTTGGACCAAATTTTGTTGTTTTTATTTTTAGTTTCATGTTTCCTTTTTAATAAAAAAAATTCTTAAAATAGCAATAATTAACGGTTCTTTTCTTTTTTTTTTTTATTTCTATCTCCTTTTCTTTTATGACAAAACCTCTACACTAATTACATAAATAAAATATCAAGTATGATTCTTTTTAGCAATAAATTTTAATATTAAAGTTAAAAACTTGAAAATAATTATATTGTGAACCATTAAACATTAGGAATATCATTTAACTTATATTGATGAGTTCGTTATGTGTTATCTCTAGGATAACCATTACGTTTGTTCTCTTGGATTATTCTCCAATCTTACTCGTGCGTTATTACAAGAAATCGCAACGCAACCAATGTGAGTATACATGACCCATTTTCTATTTCCACTTTTGGGTGCAATATGTATTCTATATCAAACATCACAATCACATCAAACATCTTACGCACACTCTATCCTTACCCTATGTGATACATTTTAATCATGTTAGACATGTTATGCTAATGTAAACATTCATGACTATGTGTTCATTAACTTCGTACAAGCCTCCCCTAACAATGGTAGCGCTATAGGTTGAGAAACGCCCCTCCCGTTATATTAACGGGTATTGTTAGGTTAATCTATGCTAAAACCTCCCATACTCTTTTGGGATAGGCACGTTAATTGCGTTAAACTTTGGTTTGGACACATAGAGTAACATCGTTTCGAGTATATACTGTCAATATGATATTGTATTTCACATTTGGATATGAGCAACATTTTAAACACGTACTATGCTATGTATGAAAACTTGTATACTCGCCAACATGCTTTTGTTGATTTTATTTTAATACATATTGCAGGTTGAATGATCAAGAAAACAAGAATCAAGCTAGGATGGACATTAGAAACCCACTTAGCATTTTTGATTATTGTTGAATGTTATGTTTATTTATTTGGAACTATGTACCCCACTTTACAATTTATGAAATGAATTTAATAATTTATTGTCACAATAGTGTTATGTTGTTTTGAGCAATTTGTTCGTCTCATCCCGATGTTTCCGCCATCGGTTGGGGTGTGACAGATTGGTATCAGAGCCATAACTATAGGGAATTAGGTAGGATTACCTTACTTTTGCCTAGTCTATAGTAGGAGTACTCTGATACCAGATTGGTATCAGAGCCATAACTATAGGGAATTAGGTAGGATTGCCTTACTTTTGCCTAGTCTATAGTAGGAGTACTCTGATACCAGATTGGTATCAGAGCCATAACTATAGGGAATTAGGAATGCCTTGCCTAGTCTATAGTTTAAGAGCTTATTCATTATGTGTTGCTTAAAACAACTTCCTTTCTATCTTCTTTGCTTCCCTCTACTTTCTTTTGGACTCTTAATATACATGCATTTCCTAAGGCTAACACAATACACACTTGGAGGCTTTGAAGACACTCTTACAACACAATCGAAAAGACTCATCAAGATAGGGGTGATTCCCACACTTGGTGATGATTTTCACTCAGCTATACTTTGATTTTTGCACGAAATCTACCCTCAAGTTAGGAGTGATACCCAAACCTTGAAGGGAGTTTTCCATTTCATGCTCTAGTGGACCCTTATCTTTTGATAAGTACCAACCACGTTAGGGTTCGATGTTATCAAGTTAGAGGTGATACTCGCATCTTGTTAACTAGTCCTACTCCTCGATTTTCGCTCTCGCCAAAGTTTCGATTTTCCCAATCGATTAAGGACGTGTAGTAACTGGAAGGACAAATATCGTTAATCGCTTCTCGATGAGAGTATTTGTCTATTAGGCCAAAGCACGCTTCCTTAATTCGTAAAGGACTTCGATTTACTTTGGAATAGTCTTATGTTACGTTCCGTGACAATCGATGTTTTACGTTGAATCTCATTTATGCTATCTCAATTTTCAGGTGTTTTACATTTGTACGATATATCATTTCAATCTAATACATGCATGCTAGTATGTTATACTGGATTCGTGATTACTGGGTTATTCTTATGTGATGAACTTGTCTTTTAACCCACACCTTAACATGTATAGCACTATGCGTAGTGCTATAGGAGTAGCGCCCGCCCGTATTCTAGTGGTCATGTTAAATTAACAACATTACACCCTCTTCGTTGTGACGATGTTGGGTAGTCAACTTTGCGGTACACGATGGGTTGACCTGTTTATTCACACGCCAGTGATACGTTAATCTTGTTAACTAAGTATGTCATGTGAATTGTTCTAAATTTTATGCTAATACTCATATTCTCCCAAAAATGGAAGCTTATCATCAAGATAGGAGTGATTTCCTTACCTTGACGATCAGCTTCGCTCAATTTTCAACTTCACCAATGAGCTAGGGGTGATTTCCTTACCTCAGAGGTAGTTGCCAACTCTTCTTCGTTCTCAATGAAACTTTATATTTGAACGTTGTTACTTTCATTTCAAGCTTGGAGACACGAATTACACTATCTTCGCAATCTAAAACAAATAATAATAATCTCTCGTGAACAAACTAAATTACGACGCTTTCATTACCTATGTTACACTACGTGAAATCAATGATTATGGTATGCGAAGCTAATTGAACCTTTTATATGCTATGTGATACTACATGCTATGTGATGCATCCATGAAAACAATTTCCCTTAAACAAAACGTGACGATCTAGTTTCACTTATTTTTTTATTTGAATCTCCTGAAGTCTCCTCGTCAACTTTCCTACTTTACATTTCAAAATTTTAACCAAACATTTAAGCAAGAATGCCATCTTTTATAAAGTCTTCCTCTTAGATTTCGAGGACGAAATCTCCTAAAGTAGGGGAGACTGTAACATCCGTCAAAAATGGGTTCCCGAAATCCGACCCATTTTGAATTTTGGATCCTAACCCTTGAAACTTGCGAGCTTCGCAAAATAATTAAGCGTTTAATTCGTTCTTAAGTATGATTATTTATTTATTTTATTTAATTAATTAATGTTACAATTAAAAGGGTTATTCTTTTTATTTCTATAAAAATAATCTAGTTAGTTTATTAGGTTAACTGTGATTTTTAAAGTTAATCTAAGGTATCCACATAGTTAGTTAGAGTAGAAAGTAAACAAAATGAAACCCTTGTTAAACAAAGTTAAAGTTGCCACAATAACTAGAGGGACAATTATGGCATTCTCCTAAAGTTGAAGTTCAGGGACTGATTATGCGATTAATGAAAGTATAATAAAACTTTGATCAAAAACAAAATGGTGATTAACATAAACTGCCTACACTTCGTTTCCTTTTTAACTTTGCCGCCCAAAACCGAGAACAGCGCAAGTATTAGCTGTGTTTCTTTTTTTGGTTCAATCTCAATTATAAGTTTCCAACTATGTGTCAATCATGAACCTAGTCTTTTTTTTTAACCAAAGAAAACGCGTACGACTTCTGTTACAAAGGTTTCCAAAAGACGAGTCCGAAACGCGATTATAAATACGACATAACGTATGGTCGGAGAAACACACACCACAAACACCTTCATGTTTCGAACATCGCCGGAGCAAACCACAACTCGCCGGAGACTCGGAGAAGACAGACGGAGAACACGCCGTCACCGGAGAAAGCCGACATCACTGGAAGTTCACGCCGGACTTTTACGACGGAACTCGACACGTAACTGTTTCGGTATAAATCTTTCACGTTTATCTTTATTACATCTCATTTCATCAATTTATAACATGGTTAGAAGCTGAAAAACAGAATTTATTAGCCACTATATCTAAAATGTTATTTTCTAATGTAATCTCTAATTTTTGAAATATCTTTGCCAACCACATGTTCGAAAACTCGTAGGATTTGTGTCATACAAAAAGTTTGACTTAAAAGCATTACTGATAAGGGTAAATGTGAGTCATGCGACTTACCATTCACAAATGGGAATTTAAGAAATCATGGCAGCGGCTGGGTTTTATATCAATGAAGATGATAAACTGTTAAGAAGGATTTAAATGAATAAAAAAAATAAAACTCTTTTACAAATTGTGAAGTGTACCAGTGGGCTGATGTTAATTAATCACGGAGGTTACGGGTTCGACCCAGACCCACACGTAGACCAACGGTCGGTCGGGCTACGTGCATGCGAACTTGAAGACTCGAGTCCGGATTTTGGACCAAATTTTGTTGTTTTTATTTTTAGTTTCATGTTTCCTTTTTAATAAAAAAAAATTCTTAAAATAGCAATAATTAACGGTTCTTTTCTTTTTTTTTTTATTTCTATCTCCTTTTCTTTTATGACAAAACCTCTACACTAATTACATAAATAAAATATCAAGTATGATTCTTTTTAGCAATAAATTTTAATATTAAAGTTAATAACTTGAAAATAATTATATTGTGAACCATTAAACATTAGGAATATCATTTAACTTATATTGATGAGTTCGTTATGTGTTATCTCTAGGATAACCATTACGTTCGTTCTCTTGGATTATTCTCCAATCTTACTCGTGCGTTATTACAAGAAATCGCAACGCAACCAATGTGAGTATACATGACCCATTTTCTATTTCCACTTTTGGGTGCAATATGTATTCTATATCAAACATCACAATCACATCAAACATCTTACGCACACTCTATCCTTACCTTATGTGATACATTTTAATAATGTTAGACATGTTATGCTAATGTAAACATTCATGACTATGTGTTCATTAACTTCGTACAAGCCTCCCCTAACAATGGTAGCGCTATAGGTTGAGAAACTCCCCTCCCGTTATATTAACGGGTATTGTTAGGTTAATCTATGTTAAAACCTCCCATACTCTTTTGGGATAGGCACGTTAATTGCGTTAAACTTTGGTTTGGACACATAGAGTAACATCGTTTCGAGTATATACTGTCAATATGATATTGTATTTCACATTTGGATATGAGCAACATTTTAAACACGTACTATGCTATGTATGAAAACTTGTATACTCGCCAACATGCTTTTGTTGATTTTATTTTAATACATATTGCAGGTTGAATGATCAAGAAAACAAGAATCAAGCTAGGATGGACATTAGAAACCCACTTAGCATTTTTGATTATTGTTGAATGTTATGTTTATTTATTTGGAACTATGTACCCCACTTTACAATTTATGAAATGAATTTAATAATTTATTGTCACAATAGTGTTATGTTGTTTTGAGCAATTTGTTCGTCTCATCCCGATGTTTCCGCCATCGGTTGGGGTGTGACAAAAACTATGACCAAAACGTGGTGTTTTGGTCCGGTTAACCAGATAAAGACTGACGGGTGTCTGACGGGTCTGTTGACCGGACCAAAAAGCCCAGCTTTGGCCGAGCTTTGGTCCTGTCAACCAGACACCAAAACACGGCTAAAGCTCGACGTTTTGGTCCGGTCAACAGACACGTCAGAAACCGATCAGTTCGATTTGGGTTCTGTTGTGTTTCTTAGGTGTGATTTGGGTTCGAAACCCATGCTCCCGCATACTTTTTCTTTCTTTTTCTTTTAAGTTCCAAAGGTTTACAATAAGGCCCAAACTATCTACAGACCAAGATAGACACCCTAAAATCTAACTGTGACCAAAACGTGGTGTTTTGGTCCGGTTAACCAGATAAAGACTGACGGGTGTCTGACGGGTCTGTTGACCGGACCAAAACGCCGAGCTTTGGCCGCGTTTTGGTCCTGTCAACCAGACACCAAAACGCGGCCAAAGCTCGACGTTTTTGTCCGGTCAACAGACCCGTCAGAAACCTGTCAGTTCGATTTGGGTTCTGTTGTGTTTCTTAGGTGTGATTTGGGTTCGAAACCCATTGTCCCGCATACTTTTTCTTTTAAGTTCCAAAGGTTTACAATAAGGCCCAAACTATCTACAGACCAAGATAGACACCCTAAAATCGAACTGTGACCAAAACGTGGTGTTTTGGTCTGGTTAACCAGATAAAGACTGACGGGTGTCTGACGGGTCTGTTGACCGGACCAAAACGCCGAGTTTTGGCCGCGTTTTGGTCCTACAACCAGACTGGGTGTCAGTCTTTTGTCTAGTTGACAGGACCAAAACGCGGCCAAAGCTCGACGTTTTGGTCCGGTCAACAGACCCGTCAAAAACTCATCAGTCTTTTTCTAGTTAACCGGACCAAAACGCCGTGTTTTGGCC
Source organism: Helianthus annuus (assembly GCF_002127325.2). Classification (NCBI taxonomy): domain Eukaryota; kingdom Viridiplantae; phylum Streptophyta; class Magnoliopsida; order Asterales; family Asteraceae; genus Helianthus; species Helianthus annuus. Next base: position 164,153,386 of record NC_035440.2, on the reverse strand, counting down.
ACAGTTCGACACTGCAGGGTGTGCATATAAGGACAAAAAACACCTTTTAAGGTGTGTAGATAGGCAAATGGGTGTGCCAATAGGTACAACCTACAATAAAGTCCCTTAACTTTGAAGAGTTAATAAATTAGTTAGATTAACTTGGTTATGTTATAAACTTATTCTAAAACCTAACAAAACTAACTAAGTTAATTAATCATTTTAAGTGATATGATTATTTAAATTGATTGACTAATAAATACATAACCATCTTGATAACCGAATTAGATTAAAAAGAAATAATCCTTCAACGATATTTATTTTGTGAAAAAAAAATTCCGATGTTCGAAGGTTAGGATTCGGATTTCCAAAACGGGTCGGATTTTGAAAGCCTAGTTTGACGGATGTTACAAATATCATATCCACAATCATACATATGTAGGTAGTTTAACAATTAACACCTCAAAAATCCTAAACAAACTCTTATCCCCGTTTAGGAAAAGTAACTTTTAATAAAATAAAAATATGAACCAATGTATAAGTATAGTTATCATCTTATAACAAAAATAAAAGAATCATTGATAAATATATTATTTATCATATATCTTACTCGTTCATATTGATGGAGTGTCGCACCCCGACTTGCAGTGGAATAGGTGATCAGGGCATGATTGGGTTGATCCGAAGAGCTTATGACTTGATATTACTTATTTTAAATAATAATTTATTCATAACAAATGTTTCATGAAGCAAATAATTCAAATACACAATTACAAACACAAGACATTGTTCATAACAAATAAATTACACTAATCCATTTCTTGTTAACTAAGGATCACCCTATGTCCAATCTTCACTTCGTACATGTTCACCTGTATCAGATAGCGAAACAATGCGATACCAATCATGAACACATATGACATTTAAGTTTGCATGTTGGGAAATAATATGAAACACTTATGAGCACGTGACACATGATACACCCCAAAAAGTTAAAGTGACAAAAAGGGGAAGAAGTAAGCTGTCACACCCCAACCGATGGCGGAAACATCGGGGTGTGGTACTGAGCGAAACAGATTATCCAGAAGTTTCCATAACATATACGATTACCAATTATTTAAAGCATCACGTCCCATACCATGACATAAATAGTAACATAGTTATTACAGACAAAATCAAGACAAGTAGTTCTGTTTCGACAACTTAGAATTAAATACAGACACTTCGTTTATTTGTTTTTAGACCTTTTCTAGCCTCGATTTCACAGCAAGCCAAGCATTTTAACATCTTAAGCACCTGCCACATACGTTAAAGTAAAAGTCAATACACATAGTGTAAAGGTGAGCATACAAGTTTAATAGATATAATAGAGTTCGAAATCGTTTACGCATAACCAGCACGTACAATGCGTGAAATGAAGCACGTATAACATGCAGTAACGGTTAGCGTTAAAGTAATGCGTAGTGTGTTCGATGTGATTTAGAATAAGTAACGTATGTAACACCCAAAAGTGCGTAAAGCAAAAAGGGTTCGAGTATACTCACAGCGATGATGGATTGAATGGAGCGCTAGAGTGAGTTTTAGCCTAATCAAAACGATAGCATAAACGATAAGCGGCGCGTAAAACGATACAAAGTGAAAAGTGTAGGATGATAATCCGATCGGATGGCAATCCGATCGGATGGCCAGTCGATCGGGTGACAATCCGTTCGGATGGTCACCCGATCGGATGGCCATTCGATTGGATTGTCATATCGTTTGGCGAGGATGTGTTTGTGTATGATGGTTTGCCTTTTTGAAGTTTTCGTTGTAGCATTTTGAAAACAGAGAAGTATCTCTACCTTTCAGGTCGGTCGATCGAACGGCAGTTCGATCGGAAGGCGATCCGTTCGGTGAGACATTCTCAGAGAACAAGTTCACAACAGTGTTGTCACTCGATCGGATAGTTTGCCGATCGGGTGGCAATCCGTTGGAACTGGTAATGCATTGAACATGTTGAAAATTGTTTAAGTGTCAATGTCCCAAACGTCACATGATCGGACAGTCACTCGATCGGATAGCAATCCGATCAGGCGGTAATCTGTTCAACGTTCAGATCCTTGAATAGTTTGGATAAAAGTTTAAGTGTAGAACCAATGTGCAACCCAATCGGATGGCAATCCGATCGGAGGGCAATCCGTCCTAACGATCTGATCGTCTTGACACCTGATTCTGTTTAAAGTTTTACAGTTTTGAACGAGACGTTTTGATAGCTGGCTTAAGCAACCTCATCTTGACTCAAGTGACCCGACCAAACAGGAACCACCCTAGTCCGACCAGTTCACGGTTCAAGACAATTGTTCATGTTCAAACCCAAAACCAATCATCTATCGATGGAATTCAGATCTGGAACTGATACATCACCAAGAATGGGTAGAAGATCAGAACAAGCTCCGATTCCATCGGGTTTGAGTGCATTGAGTGTAAAAGAGTTGAAAGAAATTTGGAAAAACCATCTTTCAATCCTTTTCACCATGAATATATTCAGATCTATGCAAGATCCTTGTTTATTAGTGTGGAAATCGCCCAGATCCAAGTTGTTCTTGGTGGATTGAAGCCAAAACATGAAGTTCATAAGAACACCATGATGACATCATCCGTCACACCCTGGCTTTGCGGAAGCGTGGGTTTATTTGGTGTGACTTCTTAATACTATAGCATAATCATAACAATGCTATATGAAAGTAATTAATCATGATGTTCATCCATTAATTCAAGTTTAAAAAGTAAAATACGACAACATTGTTTTTAAAAAGTTGACACAACATACCGAATACAACCAACTACAACCATGACATAAAGAAACATGTTCAACGACATAACGAAAGACATGAATTAAAAACACAGTTTAAGACTTGTGACTCGTCCAGGTAAAAGTCACAGTCCCTAAACTCGGATGACATCATTTCTCCTACACAGCTTGACGACATAGCATACCTTGTCAGATCCCTTAATTTCCTGAAATACATGTAATTTTAAAAATCAACAAAAAGTTGAGCGAATTCATGTAAAAGTGAGTATGTTTATAAATCGTTAAAGTACGTCCCAATGTATAAATGTTCCTAGTATGTAGCAATTAAAGAAAAGAGATCACCACTGGGTTGCAAAGCCGCTGGTATGTGTGAAGTGATGCAGGAAAACTCAAACCTAGCAAATTTGTACCGGGCCTCGGCTGTAAGACACAGTCACCTCTATGGGTCACCCTGACCTCACGGGTGTGGGCTCGCTACACCCAAATAGATCTATCACTCTTGTGTCCCTCGGTCCTAACAACGAGGATTAATGGCTTTAAGCGTTGTACCCACCACTCACATGATCTGAACGTCCCAACCCTCCTTAAGCTAACCATACCATGTATAAAATGTTCTAAATAATTGTAACATGTATTTCACCCCCGAAGTTATAAAACTGAAAACAGTAAAGAGAAAAGGGGGACATGAACTCACAGAAGTGCGTCTCGTGAAATAGTCGATCCCAACTCAACCTGCTGCGTGACGACCTACACGTACTAATTCCTATTAGACGGACGACCGTGCTTTGGCTTAAGGTTTAATGTTTTTGGGAAATAGTTAGACAACTATTTCGTGTTCACACTTCTTAATTATTTTATAGGTATATTCCTTCCCAAGGATGGGGGTAATAATACATGTGTGCTTTATAATTCTGGGGGTAACTTTATATAAATGTAACCAAGTTTGTAAAGTGTTCTAATTAAGTCACTAAAACTATTTTTGTCTCTCTAAAATCACTAAAGTTTGATGTAGTGTTTTAGTCTTGTGTAATTAGCAGGTTTTCAGGTTACCTTGAAGATGTGACATATTAAAACCTTTTCTTTTACCCTTCGAAGGTTTATATGGATTACATAAATGTGATTTGGCTTTTACTTTAATTATCTTCGAAAAGAATAGAAGAGATTTCATTTTTTTATTTATTTAACTTTAAAAGACAGTAACTTTTGTTATTCTTTAAAATTAAAATATATTTATCCAAACATCAAAATTTAATTCATCGTCATCATTCATTCCCATAACTCATTGCCATCTTCAATACTCTTTTCTGAAATTTCTAGGCACCACAAAAAAGTTTTAAAGATTTAGAACCAAAAACTTTCAAGTTTCATTTCTAACTCATCGTAAAATTATCTATGACCGTAGAACCAGGAACATATAAACATTGATCTTAGATCAAGTGAAAAAAAAAATTAAAACAGTAACTAATCACAAATTCAGTCATATCAAACTGAAACTAAAGTAAAATATAGATAATTAGAAAACACCTGTATCAAACAACCCATATTCTTCTGTGAAGAAAGGTTTCGGTCGATTGTGATTTTCTGCATCACTGAATTTGATCGACCAAGGGTTTTGTCAGTCTTATTTTTATGGAGATTGTTAAAATATAATCAGTATTTTTACTAATTTTTTCATTGGAAATGCATGTAATTACAAATAAGTATTATAAAATAAAAAGAAAATGTTACCTGACACATCATCAAGGTAACCTGGAAACTTGTAAAATACACAAGACTAGAACATATAATGAAACTTGAGTGATGTTAAAGAGACAAAAAAAAGTTAGAGTGAATTTAGTGGAACAGAGAAGAAACTTGGTTGCTATTCTACGGAGTTTTCCCATTCTGAAAATATATTTTTAAGTCTCACTTGAAAAATATATTTTAATCACTTTGTCTAAAGTGTTTTAGTTTCCAAAATATATATTTTTCCCAAAAATATTATATTTTATTTCAATAGTTTTTCCAAAATAATATTCCACCAAAAAAATGTACAAATAGGAGTATTTTTCTGAAAAATACATAAGTTACATTTTAACGTGTCGCGTTGTAATAACAATACTTGTACAACTTAAATAGTTATTTTGTGAGAGCGTTGGTATTATTTTGGAGTTGTAATTACACGGTATTTTCAAGTTATATTATTTTTACCCTAAAAATAATATATCTAGTTCACAAAATAATCACATAATCACACAAGCGTTTTATTATAAAATATATATTCTAAATATATATTTATCAAGTTTTATTTACGAAAATTCCACCTCCGATACTTGGTAATTTTTGAAATAAAAGTCATGGCGAAGTTTATTTTGAAAGCCAAGTTAAAAATATATATGTAAACGTTCGTTATAAAAATATTTCTAAGTGTTATATTTCTTCTTAGAAAAATTTCGCCAGGGTTTCCTCTGTAAATGGAGGTGTCCATGCTTTTAGCATATCATTTTCTTTTGAGAAATCAATCAACAATCATCAATCAACAACATACAATCTTTAATCTTGACAAAATAAGACTAAATTATAAACTCATGAACTTGAAAGTTTATAAAAATATGTAGTAAATTACTAACATATTTAGTAGGTCTTGTTATCTTTAAAAATAAGATTAGTTTCTTGAAAACTTTATTTTTAAAGAACTTGAAGTTTCACAACTTCTAGTCATGATTTACAAAAATGTTTCCTTGTTAAATTTTCTGGTTACACAAGTGTTCACACACTTGTTTACTTACTAAAAATGCTTTTAGTTCATACAAGATCCGGGTTTTAACAAAACTAGTATTTTTCACTTGGTTCTTCCGAAAAACCACTTGTAGATCTTTAGATCTACAAGTTATAACCTTATTTTTCAAGAAAAATTATATTTATTCAAGTTCAAGGTTTATGTATGGATGGTTTCATCATCCTTCATAATTCTAGCTTTTACAAATTACTAGTTCATGTTCTTGAACATGATGATGATCCATCCTACTTCTACTAACAAACAACATCAAATAATCATAACTACACAAGATTTACATGATTTACCCATATATCTTCTCTTTATCCACCCTTTAACACTTATGTTTAAGACTTTAGATTATGTTCATTAGTGTTTCTTATCATTTCATCATTCAACCATCTATTAACCACTAAAATCAAGAACAAGATGATGTTTTAGAACACTTACTACTAGCACAAGGTTAGGGGAGAAACAAGGCGTAAAAGCGGTGGATAAAAGAAAACTAGAGTGGTTCTTGAACTTCCGAGTGCACCAAGCTTGTTTGTAGGACTCCTTGCACCTTTGTGTATGTATGGATGGCTTGGAAATGGCTTAAAGGTGGTGGTAGTATGGTGAGGTGGTGGCGGTCGTGAGGTAGTGAAGAGGGGAGAGGAGAGTTGTTTGTTGAAGGGTTAGAAATGAGAGAGCATGGTTATCCTCTAAACATATTTATAAACCATAATCCTTATTATCCATCATGCAACATGTTCCATATCTTCCAACATTAGTGAATAAAATAATCAAAGAAAGGCAAGGGGTGGGTCACCCCTTGTGACCGTCGAAGTGAGGGGGGGGGGATATGGGGTTGGGATGTAATGGAATGGTAATTATCTAGTTAGTTTTAGTTAGGATTTTAGTTAGGGTATTAGTTTGTTATCTAATAATAAGGGTGTTAGGGTGTTCGGGGACCCTAACTAGCTCAGAAAAGTACAAAGAGTGTATTTGGCAAAATTTTTATGTCCCGGGTAAAGTCCGGTTGTTCGGTTGGATATTGATCCGTTAAAGTGTTAAGTAAAGCTTTAAAGTGTCGTTTATATTGTTTTTAGTGCCACATTAAATTCCCAACACTTTGGAAAATACATAGAATTATTTTGCCAAGTTTTTGCACTTTACTAGCATTGTTAAATGCTGAATTTTGGTATTTAGTGCAGAATTTTGCAGTTAAAGTATGTTTTAAGCACTTCCGGTCACTATAACTATCACCTAGTGACGCAGTTTAATGGTCCTCACATCCCTACTAGTGTAGTATTCCATTCCTGGCTCATACTGGCCTCAGAAACAATGTCTGTCTAGTGCTGGCAATCTCAGCATGTTTACTGGGTTATCCGCTCACTGTGCTAACTGTGCTTTTGTGCATCAAGCTTGTCACTATTGTTTGTGTATAATTAATGGAGTAACAGTAATAAGGTATGATGCATGAGTATGTATGTATCAGAAAACAAAAAGTGGTTTAATCATAATTGTAATAAAGCACATTAATTAAGCACTAATTAAATATTAATTAATTTGTACGGATACCTGGATTTGTGAGGGTTGTCACATCATCCTAGAACACCTCAAATCTAGTGATTTCACGGTTAAAAGTAAAGATTCAAAAGATAGAAAGGTGTAGGAGTGCGTGTAGATCAAGAAAGTACAAGATTTAGGTTGAAAACTTACAAGGATTGAGAGAAATCGAGGGAAATGAGCTTGAGTCCGGCTGAGTCGAGCAAGGGAGCTGTCACCATCAAGTGAGGTGACAAATGGGGGTATTTATAGGGTTTCCCAAAAAGGAAAATGGGGAAAGTGGCTGGTCGATCGGGTGGCAGCTCGATCGGGTGGCAACTCGATCGGATGTCAACCCAATCTGTAACACCTTGAAAATTTGTGTCCAATAAAGTATAAACACGTGTCATAAGCTCTGAACGTGAGAAAGAATACTTTGAAGGGACTAAAGTTGACAAACAGGGAAACTATGTGAATATAAGGGTCCAAAGTGTCAACAATGGATAAATATATTCTAAAATAGCCCTACATAATGTTTATACCTTCCAACGAATAAATCATGGATCATACGAAGCGAAACATAAAGGAAAGTGAGAAATTACAAACTACAGGGGCTAAAAGTGTCAACATGTGCAAAGTATACCTCTGAGTGACCTTTTGGCAGACCCGAAGCTTTGTAATGATAAAATATACTCACTAGAATATGTGGTTAAAATTTCAAAAAGTTTCGTTATCGTATGAGAAAGTTATGATCAAATTCGTGTTCGAGGGGTTAAAAGCGTCAACATTGAATTCTATGGCCTTATGAGTGGTTACAAGGTTAGTCAAGGACTTAACCAAGTTAGTAAATGTCCCAAGGCCCTTAAAAATCAAGTTTGGAGGCTGAAATGGCAATCTAGAAGCTCAAAACCACGTTACAAAGGACCAGGGACCAAAAGTGCAAACTTTGAAAATTTGTTGACTGATCAGACAGGTCAGGCGGCCCGCGTTAGAATTCCCTATATCCTCAGGCGGGCCGCGTCAGGGTGCCAGCGACAGAAAACACCTGCAGGTGTCTGTCCAGCCTGTTTAACCGACTTTGTGGCTTATGAAATGATACAAGGGGCTGTGCAAATTGTTTTTCATGCACTAGGGACAGTTGTGATGATCAGGGAGCATGCATAGGGTCTTGTGGCATCATCTTGTAAGATCAAAGAGGCTATATAAAGGCCTCATGTTGTAACCATTTGAACACCCACTTCCAAGAAGTTCACAACTCTTTTCCTGGAGCTCTCTGGACAACAAGCAAGCCTCTTAGTGGTCCCTAAGCATAATTAGGACTCTAGTAAGTGCCCTTAACCCTTCCTAATTCGTTTTAGCTTAGTTAATTAGCTAAAAGTCAAACCGTCGTAATTAAGGTTTGACTTCGTGATTAATTAAAATGTGCTCTGTCAAATCATGAATTAAAAGTACCTTTAAGTAGGTAATTATATGGGTAACAAACCCTTAAAAGGGTATTTCCAGTTTCCCACTCTAACTATGTTAATTGTCGAGTCAAAGCTTGTTATAAAAAGTCAACAGAAAGGTTAATTGCGAATTAATACATAATTAGCAATGTAGGATCCATGCAACCTGTTTAATCATTAAAATAACTTGGTAATTAATGTAAGAACATGTTCCAACATGTTCAACTCGACAATTTTCAGTTTAGGCTCGGTTTGGAACCGAAAGTCGCAAAGTTTGACTTCTGCTTTGACTTTCAGTTCTGACCCGTTTAAGCCAAGATTAGGATTGCCTTAGAGCTTCTTTTGAACCTATTTACATGTTAGTATAACTCTCTGAGATTATACAACTTGGTTCATTAGATATCCTATTCACATGCATGTTTCCGTTAATCGCTTATATGTTGACCATTATGCCCATTTGACCTTAAAACGGGATTTTTGAAAATGTAAAAGGGTAAGCACCTTAGCTACTGATTTATAAACTTGCACCCAAAATTTGAAGTCAGTTTGAGGTCTAGATTAAGAGTTATGCTCAATAGCGTAATTAAGGGCTTCTTTGATAATTAATTAGCGTAAATTATGTATAGCCCATCAAAACCCAAATTTTTTATACCAAACTTTATACCTACTGTTATAAGATAATATTTTGGGATTTTTGAAAATTTTTATTTATTTTTAGGCTGAGCATAACTTAGTGTTCTAAGATTAATTCGGTTTATGCCGGTTTTGCCCTTTTTAGCCATAAATTGAGTTTTACAAATCCTTTTGACCTCAAACCAATTTCTACTGATTTGTTATGATAAATAAACTATTTTGAGCCTTCTGGAATATTAAAAATATCAGCTTTTTACAGAAAACCCGGAAATGGCTGCAAATCGCCTTTTTAGGCATTTTTAACACATAAGTGTGCACTAGAACTTTATTAAGCACAAAGGTTGATACCTACTGATATGTTTAGTAAATTTTTATATTTTAAACAGTAGGCAAATGTTTTGAACTCAGAATTCCAGAATTGACCTTTTAGGCACATGTGAAATTACCAAAATGCCCCTACGGTGCATAGTAAGGTTAAAGATAATAAATTTCACATAAATTTGATACCCTACTGTTATAACTTAGTAAATTAAGTATATTTACTAATTTAATCAGACCTATAACTCAGGTTATTATTTTAACCCTTTTTCACCTTATAAAATGACCAAAACGCCCTTATGAGGCATAGTTTTGGTTTAAAATCATTTGGGGCATAATGGAAGGTATCATTCTGATATCACAACATATTTTGAGCATATTGACTTCAGAAACTTGTATTTGACTCTTATGGTTACTCGTTACGCTTTTTACGCGTTCGGATCGGCTTAAGTGACTAGTTTGGCCATTTTAGCCAAAACAGGTCAACATATCTTTTCAGTCTCAAAATTCAGAATGTGATTATGTTACCCATATAAAACAAGTGTGCAAGCTTGATGGGTCAAAACCACATTCTAAAACGGTCTTCGCCTTATTGTGCATTTAAAACCGTAATCTTTATATAAAACTAACCGGTCTAAGCTTAAGACCCGTTAGGATTCTAATAGGTTATTAAAACCTTAATTTCCAGATCTAGGAGCCCAGTAAAAGCTACTTGCACTCATTATATTTGGTTTATACTTGCTCAGGTAAATACGTTTAACTTATTTTCCCTATACGGGCTTGGGGTACAGTATATAAAATACCGCTTGGTCGGGAAATTGACCATAACCGGTCTTGGTTATGTGCAGTCAAATGAACCCGTTTGAAAATGTTGTTTTGTTTGTTTAACGCCTTTGGGGGCTTAATGACCATGTCCCGGATATCCTTGGCATCATTCAAAGAATGGCCACGACCTTAGCACTCGGGTGTAGGCGTACACCCGTAGCGCTGTATAACATGTATAATCGTCGGTACGAGAGAAGTCTCGCGGCGGAATTATATTAAGTGGTGTGTCTATTAATCCTTAACCCGGAACGAACCCGGGCTACTGAACGCAGAATGAACATGTAATTCTTTTACAAGATTATTAAGCAAATAATTATCCCAAGTTATAAAAAGTTTTATGCCACGTGCATTTAAATCAATTTTAAACGTTTTCAAAATGAGTCAGTTAAATTGTATTTACCAGTGTAAACTGACGTATTTTCCAAACAAGACTAAGTGCAGGTACTACGCGTAATAGGGTGGTCATTCCTTAAGCATCCATAGAAGTCTCGCAAGCTTAGGATGCATGAAGTCTGTTGAAATGAAGTTTCCTGTTTATTTGATTCTGCCTGTGGATTTTATTTCGACATTTTGTGATACTTGGATATTACAATAATTTTAAGTTGAAATAAATCTTTCTTTGCTTCCGCTGTGCATTATAATTTGTGTTGTTTGACTATGATGATATCAACTACGTCACGGCAATCCCCCACCGGGCCCACCGGTGACACGTGGAAAATAGGGGTGTGACAGGTTGGTATCACAGCCAACACTGAGCGAATTAAACACTAGCCTTTTGTGTTTAGTCTCAGTACACGAATTGCACATTCTTCGAGTTCCGAGTCTAGACAAAGGACATAGGACAAACTCTGTTTTGTTTTATTTGGGTCTTTATTTTATTATATATTGTTGTTATCTAAAACTTGTATGCAGGTCAAAATGCCACCAAGATTTCTTCGCGGACGAGGCAAAGGACCAGTCACGGGTCACGACCACGAAGTCGGGCCTTCGCACCGGCGTACCCCATCCATCACCATGAGCACTAGTCCACAAGAGCCGTGGAGGCTCTATGTTGAACCCGGGAGACGGTCAGTTTCCCTCAGCTCTTCACCTTCTTACAGCACTCCTTTGGGCCCCAATCGGAAAACGAGCCCAACGAGCAACCACCCTCTTTCATACCTCTGCAGAGATCCAACTCTCACCATTCCTTTGGTGACCCAACCCCAACCTTCCAGAGCCGGTTCAACCCGGCTAATATCTTTCCAGAACTCGTGGGTCCTAACCCACTAGGACCTGAGGATCACTTCTCAGGTGACCACGCTGATGACATGGACGAGGATACCGATCCAATGGAGCCCGCTACAGGAACACCCAATCACCCGATAGAGATCTCTGACGGATCATCTTTTCACGGATCGCCTTATCGCGGTCCAGACAGCTACGAAGAGAGGTTCCGGAACATCGACTGGTATTTTACTCCCGCACACCACTCCTCTCCATACCAGCAGCAGCAACAACAGCAACAGGATCCTTCTCAGGATTCTCGTTTCGTGGCAGTTACTCCGCCACCACCACCACCAGTGGAACAGCAGCCGCCTCCGGAGCCACCGAGGCGGAGGAGGTCTAATGCACGGATGTCCGTGCGACGGGGTGTCCGCATCAGCACTTCCCAACCATCAAGTGGCAGCCATTATCCGCCACTGCAGGAGGAGGAAGAAGAACCACAAATGGGGGTTCCATCAAACCCCATTCCAGATGTTAACTCAGTGCCTGAGGTGCCTCCGTTGGGTTTTGACAACCCAATTCCTGCTTATTCAGCAGCATATAACCCCTTTGAGTAGCCAGCGCATACTCATTACAACTTCGGCTATGCGGAGGTCGATCCATATCAAGTAGCTCGGGACTACAACGCTCTTCACCCTGAAGGACCATATGGAGGACCATGGACCACTGGTTACCCGACTTATGGGTACCAGCATCCACCACCTCCACCTATGTACCAGCCGCCGCAGCCACAGCTCCTCCCGCCGGAGCGTCAGCAGGAGGTTCTTGATAGGTTGAACCAGGTCGAACGTGAAGTTCGAGAAGACCGCAGAGAGCGGCAAGGCTTCTTCAAGGGTCTATCAGACTTGCTAAAAGGGAAGTCCAAGAGGAGGGGTCACTAAAGACCTTGTTGTTTGTTGCTTAGTTGTAATCAGTCCCTGCGTGGACTTGTTGTTTCTGTATTCAGCTCCTGCGCGAGCTTGTCTTTTGTATTCTGCCCCTGCGTGGGCATGTCTTTCAGTTGACCCCTGCGTGGGTTTGTTTGTTGTTTGTTAGTGAGTTTATTGTTTGCTGTATTTCGCCCCTGCGTGGGCATATTGTTTGTAGAAGTCCCGTTTAGGGCAAGTACTGTACTGTTGAACATTTATTTAGTGAAATGTTGCATTTAAATTTTTATGATTTTATTGCTATAAATAAGTATATGAATAAACTTAAAATAAAAAGGTAAAAATGAAAATAACATTTCCTAAATTAAAGAAGACCTACCATTAATTTAAAATGGCAAAATCTAAAAAAGGACAAGACCTAGCCACATGTCATTTTAAGACAAGGCCAAGATGGTATCTCCATAATTAGATTCAGGTCCATAATTAACGTCTCAACTTAGGATTGATCTGCGTTATAAAGAGAATCTAAGGGGTAAAACCTAGCCACGTGTCGTTGCAGACATGGCCAAAATGGTAGAACCTGTCTATAAGATTCCAAATTCTGTTAACATCTGTAAGTATGTTAACATAATGGGCAAAATGTGACACAGTAAAAGTCACATAGACCATCATTGAAAATTGGGTTAACTTGAAATTCCCTGTAAGTAAATGACCATTCCTTGGGAATGAAGTACCTACGGGTAGTAATTAATGTCCTAGGGACTAAGAGACAGTTTGAGTCTGCAACTCACTGTCTAGAATAGGGTAATGAACTGTGATTCAGACCCTAATACCTTGATTCTGTAAGAATTCGAGTTATAAACTAACACTGTCCTTGTGACTAAGGTATATGTTAATTCTTAACTATAATATAGGATTATGATACAAATCCTGAATTAAAATTTGATTAATAAATTAACCTGTACTGGCTATTTAAAACCATGGTTAATAAAATACATAAAATACTGTATTAGCTGTTAAATAAAGCCTTGCCCATTATTGTTTATATGTAGCAGTGAAGCTACATGGCTAGGTCGGACGAGGTAAATAGTCGTCCGGTGGAAAACCACGATAACACAAAGATACAGTTAACTGGTGCGGAATTGAAAGCACTGGTAGATGATGCGGTCACTAAAGCATTAGAAAGACAGTACAGTGAGTACAGCGGGACCCATAGTAGAACCCTGTCTACACCGCATAATAAATCTAAGGCTCATTCGGAGTCTCACAGCAAGCCACCTTCTGTCCAACCCAAGTCCAAAAAGGAGGAATCCAAGAAGGAGGAATCCAAGAAGGAGGATGATAGACACTCTTCAAATGAAAATGATAATCATTCCAAGAAGATTGTGCTTTACGATGCCCCACGTGCCAAGGGTTGCACGTATAAATACTTTGTGTCTTGTAAACCCCGGGATTTTACTGGGGAGGAGGGGGCAATGGACTGTATGATTTGGCTTGATGAGATGGAGACAGTAGTGGATATAAGTGGTTGTGCTGAAAGGGATATTGTGAAGTTTGTGACACAATCCTTCAAAGGTGATGCACTTCAATGGTGGAAGTCGCTGATTCAAGCCACCGGGAAGATACCGCTATACAACATGTCTTGGGAACAATTTGTTGCCCTAATCAAGGAGAATTACTGTCCCCAACACGAGGTCGAAGGAATAGAATCTGATTTTCTGTCTCTGGTGATGAAGAACCTGGACTGCCAGGCTTACCTCACAACCTTCAATTCCTTGTCAAGGCTAGTTCCCTACCTTGTAACACCTGAACCGAAGAGGATAGCCCGTTTCATTGGGGGTCTGGCCCCAGAAATTAAAGCAAGCGTCAAGGCCTCTCGGCCCACTACTTTTCGATCAGTGGCTGACATATCTCTGTCCCTTACAAAGGACGCAGTTAGACAGAGATCACTGAGAACCGCAGACGCCGAGAGGCGAAAGCGCGAAGATGATGGTTCGCGACGCTCAGAAAAGAAGCATAAGGGCAATGACGACCACAAGAAAGGGTCGGGATCCAAGAAGGGAGATCATCAGACAGGTGAAAAGCCCAGGGGCAAAGTTTGTAGGAAGCACCATTTTGGGAAATGCAGGCAGGAGTCTAGATCCCAATCTCAGCAGAAACTATGCGGGATTTGCAAGTCCCCGGATCATAAGGCATTAGATTGCAAGAAACTTAAGGATGCCACCTGCTACAATTGTAATGAGAAGGGACATATTAGGCCCAACTGCCCGAAGCTTGCCAAGAAAGCAGAAGAGGGAAAGAAGACTAATGCAAGGGTCTTCCGCATGGATGCAAAGGAAGCTATACAGGATGATAATGTCATAACAGGTACTTTTCTCATTAACGATGTCTACGCAAGAGTATTGTTTGACTCTGGGGCGGATAGGTCCTTTGTAGATAATAAGTTCTGTGAACTGTTGAAATTACCTGTTAAAATTCTAAGTATGAAATATGAAGTGGAATTAGCTGATGGATCAATAGAAACAGTTTCGACTGTATTAGATGGATGTGTCCTATCCATTAGGAACCACTCTTTTCCTTTGTCCTTGTTACCCTTTAAGCTAGCCGGCTTTGATATAGTAATAGGAATGGATTGGTTATCGCGCAACCAAGCTCAGATAATGTGCAACAAGAAGCAGGTAGTAATTAAGACCCCATCTGGTGAGCCACTCACTATCCAGGGAGATACTCAACACGGATTGCCAGAGCAAGTGGCCATGCTTAAGGCATCCGGATGTACGAATAGGGGTTGTGTCATTTATATGGCACAAATAACCATTGACGAGAAGAAGCCCAGGATCGAAGACGTACCGGTTATTTCTGACTATCCTGAGGTTTTTCTAGAGGAACTACCTGGGTTGCCACCAGATAGGCAGGTGGAATTTAGGATTGACATCATCCCCGGAGCTGCTCCAGTAGCCAGAGCACCATATAGATTAGCACCAACGGAGATGAAGGAATTAAGGACACAGCTAGATGATTTACTAGCTAAAGGTTTCATTAGACCTAGTTCATCTCCATGGGGAGCGCCAATTCTGTTTGTTAAAAAGAAGGATGGATCAATGCGTCTGTGCATTGATTACCGTGAGATAAACAAGGTTACTATCAAGAACAGATATCCTTTGCCTAGAATCGATGATCTATTCGACCAGCTAAAGGGAGCGAGTTACTTTTCCAAGATAGATCTCAGGTCTGGCTATCACCAGTTGAAAGTCAAGGAGGAGGATGTACATAAGACTGCGTTTAGGACTCGTTATGGTCATTACGAGTTCCTAGTGATGCCTTTTGGGCTCACTAACGCACCTGCCGCATTCATGGATCTCATGAATCGCGTATGCAAGCCTTATCTGGATAAATTTGTCATCGTCTTCATCGACGACATCCTCATCTACTCGAAGAACCAAGCTGACCATGAGAAGCATCTTCGGTGCATTCTTAAGCTACTTCATCAAGAGAAGCTCTATGCCAAGTTTTCAAAGTGTGAGTTTTGGCTTCGCGAAGTCCAGTTTCTTGGACATGTTGTGAGCGAACGTGGAATTCAAGTGGATCCTGCAAAGATAGAAGCTATTATGAACTGGCAAGAGCCGAAGACACCTTCAGAGATTCGTAGCTTCCTAGGTTTGGCTGGATACTACAGGCGTTTTATTGAAAACTTCTCCAGGATTGCTGCACCCTTAACGTCGTTAACACGAAAGAACATTAAGTTTAATTGGGGGCCTAAGCAGCAAGAATCCTTTGATATCTTGAAGCAGAAGTTGAGTAACGCACCGGTGCTGACTCTATCTGAAGGCATTGAGGAATTTGTGGTGTATTGTGATGCATCACACACCGGAATGGGTTGTGTGTTAATGCAAAAAGGGAAGGTCATAGCCTACGCTTCACGTCAATTAAAGGTGCACGAAAATAATTACACCACCCATGACTTGGAGTTGGGTGCCGTTGTATTTGCACTAAAGCTTTGGAGGCATTATCTGTATGGGACGAAGTGTGTGATCTATTCCGACCACAAGAGCCTTCAACACTTGTTCAATCAGAAGGATTTGAACATGAGGCAGCGACGATGGATGGAAACCTTGAACGATTATGATTGTGAAATAAGATACCATCCAGGCAAGGCCAATGTAGTCGCAGATGCTTTAAGCAGGAAGGAAAGAGTGAAGCCGATAAGGATCAATGCCAAGAGCATTGAAATTAAAAGCAGTTTGAATGAAAGGTTGTTAGCTGCACAGAAGGAAGCTGTGTTGGAAGCTAACTATCCTGAGGAAAAATTAGGAGTAACTGAAGAACAGTTGTCCTACGATAAGAACGGAATGTTGAGATTGAACGGACGAATATGGGTTCCTGTATATGGAGGACTTCGAGATGTTATCCTCAAGGAAGCCCACAGTTCCAAGTATTCCGTCCATCCTGGAGCTGATAAGATGTACCAGGATTTAAAGGCAAATTATTGGTGGATAGGCTTGAAGAAGTCTATAGCTGCTTATGTAGCTAAATGCTTGACGTGTGCTAAAGTCAAAGCTGAACATCAGAAACCGTCAGGTTTGTTGCAACAGCCTGAGATTCCCACCTGGAAATGGGAAATGGTGACAATGGACTTCATCACCAAATTGCCTAAGACGCCGAAGGGAAATGATACTATATGGGTCATAGTTGATAGGCTGACCAAGTCAGCACATTTCCTGCCCATTAGAGAGACCTTCAGCTCTGACATGCTAGCCCAATTGTACGTAGATAAGATTGTGGCCTTGCATGGCGTACCAGTATCTATTATCTCAGATCGAGATACTAGATACACATCTCATTTCTGGAAGAGTTTCCAACAGTCTCTGGGCACTCAATTAAATTTCAGTACGGCCTACCATCCTCAGACGGATGGGCAGAGTGAGCGTACCATTCAGACGTTGGAAGACATGCTGCGTGCATGTGTGATTGATCTAGGAGGTAGTTGGGACAGGCATTTACCGTTGGTTGAGTTCTCCTACAATAATAGCTACCATACTAGCATTAAGGCTGCGCCTTTTGAGGCACTATATGGTAGAAAGTGCAGAACGCCCATTTGCTGGGCAGAATTAGGAGATACGCAATTGTCAGGTCCTGACTTAGTCTTCGAGACAACGGACAAGATTGTCCAAATTCGCGACCACCTGAAAGCTGCTCGAGACAGGCAAAAGAGCTATGCGGATGAAAGGCGAAAACCTCTCAAGTTTGAGGTAGGCGATAAGGTTTTGCTCAAAGTATCACCTTGGAAAGGGGTGATGCGATTTGGCAAGAAAGGTAAGTTGAGCCCAAGGTATATAGGACCATTCGAGATCATCGAATGTGTAGGATCAGTGGCTTACAAGTTAAACTTACCTGAAGAGCTTGATGGTATTCATAATGTATTCCACGTCTGCAATATGAAGAAATGTCTGGCCGATGAGTCGCTAGTCATACCACACACAGATGTGCACATAGACGAGAGCTTAAAATTTGTGGAAAAACCTGTGTCGATCGAGGATCGACAGGTAAAGAAGCTTCGGAGAAAGCTTGTGCCTATTGTCAAGGTGAAGTGGGACGCCCGCAGAGGTCCTGAATACAAGTGGGAGCTAGAATCCTCAATGAAAGAGAAATACCCTCATCTGTTTCCTTAAATCTCGAGGACGAGATTTCTTTTAAGGGGGTGAGGATGTAACACCTTGAAAATTTGTGTCCAATAAAGTATAAACACGTGTCATAAGCTCTGAACGTGAGAAAGAATACTTTGAAGGGACTAAAGTTGACAAACAGGGAAACTATGTGAATATAAGGGTCCAAAGTGTCAACAATGGATAAATATATTCTAAAATAGCCCTACATAATGTTTATACCTTCCAACGAATAAATCATGGATCATACGAAGCGAAACATAAAGGAAAGTGAGAAATTACAAACTACAAGGGCTAAAAGTGTCAACATGTGCAAAGTATACCTCTGAGTGACCTTTTGGCAGACCCGAAGCTTTGTAATGATAAAATATACTCATTAGAATATGTGGTTAAAATTTCATAAAGTTTCGTTATCGTATGAGAAAGTTATGATCAAATTCGTGTTCGAGGGGTTAAAAGCGTCAACATTGAATTCTATGGCCTTATGAGTGGTTACAAGGTTAGTCAAGGACTTAACCAAGTTAGTAAATGTCCCAAGGCCCTTAAAAATCAAGTTTGGAGGCTGAAATGGCAATTTTGAAGCTCAAAACCACGTTACAAAGGACCAGGGACCAAAAGTGCAAACTTTGAAAATTTGTTGACTGATCAGACAGGTCAGGCGGCCCGCGTTAGAATTCCCTATATCCTCAGGCGGGCCGCGTCAGGGTGCCAGCGACAGAAAACACCTGCAGGTGTCTGTCCAGCCTGTTTAACCGACTTTGTGGCCTATGAAATGATACAAGGGGCTGTGCAATTAAGGTTTGACTTCGTGATTAATTAAGTGCCCTTAACCCTTCCTAATTCATTTTAGCTTAGTTAATTAGCTAAAAGTCAAACCGTCGTAATTAAGGTTTGACTTCGTGATTAATTAAAATGTGCTCTGTCAAATCACGAATTAAAAGTACCTTTAAGTAGGTAATTATATGGGTAACAAACCCTTAAAAGGGTATTTCCAGTTTCCCACTCTAACTATGTTAATTGTCGAGTCAAAGCTTGTTATAAAAAGTCAACAGAAAGGTTAATTGCGAATTAATACATAATTAGCAATGTAGGATCCATGCAACCTGTTTAATCATTAAAATAACTTGGTAATTAATGTAAGAACATGTTCCAACATGTTCAACTCGACAATTTTCAGTTTAGGCTCGGTTTGGAACCGAAAGTCGCAAAGTTTGACTTCTGCTTTGACTTTCAGTTCTGACCCGTTTAAGCCAAGATTAGGATTGCCTTAGAGCTTCTTTTGAACCTATTTACATGTTAGTATAACTCTCTGAGATTATACAACTTGGTTCATTAGATATCCTATTCACATGCATGTTTTCGTTAATCGCTTATATGTTGACCATTATGCCCATTTGACCTTAAAACGGGATTTTTGAAAATGTAAAAGGGTAAGCACCTTAGCTACTGATTTATAAACTTGCACCCAAAATTTGAAGTCAGTTTGAGGTCTAGATTAAGAGTTATGCTCAATAGCGTAATTAAGGGCTTCTTTGATAATTAATTAGCGTAAATTATGTATAGCCCATCAAAACCCAAATTTTTATACCAAACTTTATACCTACTGTTATAAGATAATATTTTGGGATTTTTGAAAATTTTTATTTATTTTTAGGCTGAGCATAACTTAGTGTTCTAAGATTAATTCGGTTTATGCCGGTTTTGCCCTTTTTAGCCATAAATTGAGTTTTACAAATCCTTTTGACCTCAAACCAATTTCTACTGATTTGTTATGATAAATAAACTATTTTGAGCCTTCTGGAATATTAAAAATATCAGCTTTTTACAGAAAACCCGGAAATGGCTCCAAATCGCCTTTTTAGGCATTTTTAACACATAAGTGTGCACTAGAACTTTATTAAGCACAAAGGTTGATACCTATTGATATGTTTAGTAAATTTTTATATTTTAAACAGTAGGCAAGTGTTTTGAACTCAGAATTCCAGAATTGACCTTTTAGGCACATGTGAAATTACCAAAATGCCCCTACGGTGCATAGTAAGGTTAAAGATAATAAATTTCACATAAATTTGATACCCTACTGTTATAACTTAGTAAATTAAGTATATTTACTAATTTAATCAGGCCTGCAACTCAGGTTATTATTTTAACCCTTTTTCACCTTATAAAATGATCAAAACGCCCTTATGAGGCATAGTTTTGGTTTAAAATCATTTGGGGCATAATGGAAGGTATCATTCTGATATCACAACATATTTTGAGCATATTGACTTCAGAAACTTGTATTTGACTCTTATGGTTACTCGTTACGATTTTTACGCGTTCGGATCGGCTTAAGTGACTAGTTTGGCCATTTTAGCCGAAACGGGTCAAACCATATCTTTTCAGTCTCAAAATTCAGAATGTGATTATGTTACCCATATAAAACAAGTGTGCAAGCTTGATGGGTCAAAACCACATTCTAAAACGGTCTTCGCCTTATTGTGCGTTTAAAACCGTAATCTTTATATAAAACTAACCGGTCTAAGCTTAAGACCCGTTAGGATTCTAATAGGTTATTAAAACCTTAATTTCCAGATCTAGGAGCCCAGTAAAAGCTACTTGCACTCGTTATATTTGGTTTATACTTGCTCAGGTAAATACGTTTAACTTATTTTCCCTATACGGGCTTGGGGTACGGTATATAAAATACCGCTTGGTCGGGAAATTGACCATAACCGGTATTGGTTATGTGCAGTCAAATGAACCCGTTTGAAAATGCTGTTTTGTTTGTTTAACGCCTTTGGGGGCTTAATGACCATGTCCCGGATATCCTTGGCATCATTCAAAGAATGGCCACGACCTTAGCACTCGGGTGTAGGCGTACACCCGTAGCGCTGTATATGTATAATCGTCGGTACGAGAGAAGTCTCGCAGCGGAATTATATTAAGTGGTGTGTCTATTAATCCTTAACCCGGAACGAACCCGGGCTACTGAACGCAGAATGAACATGTAATTCTTTTACAAGATTATTAAGCAAATAATTATCCCAAGTTATAAAAAGTTTTATGCCACGTGCATTTAAATCAATTTTAAATGTTTTCAAAATGAGTCAGTTAAATTGTATTTACCAGTGTAAACTGACGTATTTTCCAAACAAGACTAAGTGCAGGTACTACGCGTAATAGGCTGGTCACTCCTTAAGCATCCATAGAAGTCTCGCAAGCTTAGGATGCATGAAGTCTGTTGAAATGAAGTTTCCTGTTTATTTGATTCTGTCTGTGGATTTTATTTCGACATTTTGTGATACTTGGATATTACAATAATTTTAAGTTGAAATAAATCTTTCTTTGCTTCCGCTGTGCATTATAATTTGTGTTGTTTGACTATGATGATATCAACTACGTCACGACAATCCCCCACCGGGCCCACCGGTGACACGTGGAAAATAGGGGTGTGACACGATCGGCTGGCCACTCGATCGGTTGGCCACTCGATTCGAGTGTTTGGCGCGACGAGTTTTGTTTTTTTTTTTTATTCGTGTATTGAGCGTTGCAATGCGATAGAGCTTCTCATTCAAATTACTTTTAATCCCAACTACTATATCTAACATACAATCATCCTAATCAACATACGTTTAGCGTTTGCGATTGCGTTTCAATTAATCACCACAACGTAAACATAAATAAACATGTACAAGTAACACACACACTTAAAAACCATATTCAGACACATAATTCGAGTTGCGAATGCGATTGCGATGCGATAAGCGATAAGTCGACAAATCATGCGATAAACATCGATTAAACCTCAATTATTAACAAGTACTCCACATAATACAACTAACGTAAAAGCATAAAGAGACTATCTACAAGTCAAATAGGTCAAAACAGGAATTGAGCAAGGAGTGACAGATCGCAATTAGCGATCTTTTTTTCCTTTGACTTCAATCTTGACTTTGACTTTCGAAACACGGGGTGTTACATAAGATCTACTCACAGGTTGCGTTTATCGATCCGTGAATTACCGCACGAAAATGAGAACTCCAAAAGATAAGATTACCATAAAATAGAAAAGACGGAAATATTAAACAAACCAAACGACTGCAAATGTGTAAGATGTTGGAGAAATCCCAAAGTGCTACCCTATTATAATAGAGTAATAAGGTTTAATTGGTATAGCTTAGTTTGACGTCTAAAGCACGCTTGAATTATAAAGATTAGAGGCTTCTATGACTAATTTGGGAATGCTAAAGTTTTACGTTTGAAAAGTTCTAACTGATTAATACAAGGAAATATTGCTTAAAAGGTGTTATAATCTATTTATTTAAAACTAATAAAAAATTTCAATGTGATTAGTTTTACGTAGGACTAGAGAGGCTGCTTTCTATGAGACCCCTGACTCGATAGTAGTTTTGCATTAAGCCTTAGACACAAGACACATAACACTCAACAATCGGGACAAAGGCATATTAGTACATGTACCATTTTGTCTTTCGACTATCAACACCATCACATGATGCATGATTAACCATCCCCCTCTTTTAACGTTATTTTCACGAAATTAGTAAAATAACGTTAAAATTAGTGCACTTTCACTTTTGCCCCCCGAGCGTCCACACATATATACATTATATGTACATACCGCAAACGGGGCTAGATTTTCCTATTAACATATCTCCAATCTAATTATAAAGTTAATAAAAACCAGAAACCCTAGCCTAAATCAAGACCGTGTCTTTCTTGATTTCCAAACAAAACCCACAAATGTATAGACCACCAGAAAGCATTTTGACAGCATAACTCCTTGCACAAACCATGATGAAAAACAAATAATAAACACCACCGGCCACATCCCTACCACCCCACCGCTGTAAACCCTAAACATAACCCGATCTGACTAAAAATCCGAGGGTTTCTACATTTTCTGTTCTATGGGTGGGATGCGAGCATGCTCTGGGGGCCGGTCGCCGATTACTCGCCAGTTTTGGATTTGTCTCTTTCTTCCGAATCTCTCTTTTTTCTTCTTCATTCTTACTCTTTCTTTCTCTTCCGTTCTCTCTCTCTGTTCCTTTGTATGACTCACTCTCTTTCTTTCATATGATGCCACGAAGCTCTTTTGAGAAATATGTGATGACAAGTGTTGGAGAAAATGGAAAAGTGAAGCAAGCAGGTGAATCAACTGCTAGACACTATTCATTTCAGTTGGTCTATTAACATATAATAATAATAATAATAATAATAATAACATATAATAATAATAATAATAATAATAATAATAATAATAATTAGTATACTAGATTTTTCTATTAAGATATCTTCAATCTAATTATAATCCAGAACTCGACTATATATTTAACTAAGTAATACCGCAAGTCTTCTTAAAAAATATTATTCCAATCAACTATAAATAAAAGCACTATTTTTATTATTATTATTAATAATAAATTAAAATCAAACAACTTGTTAGGTTTGGTGACATTTGACATCTAAAAGTCCAATATTATCTTGCTACCCAAGTTTTCATTAATCCATAATAATAAATCAAATCAAAAACAATAATAATAATCAATCAAACTGAAAGAAAACCTTCAGTTCCCCCCCCTTAGCCGCGTTTCGTGTTTCCATATATCCGTCGATACTCGTGGCCCAAAACTAGAACAAACAAATATCTGGTATTTTCGTCGAACACCTCACAGGCACTTTCTTTCTTTCTTTCTCCCCCTCTCATATCTTCCCCCAAATTCACACACTCGCATGCCAATTCCTTCAACGAAATCACACCAATTCATCTCGAAATCATGATGTTCTCAAGGCTCGCCCGCTCAATCGCTCGATCCTCTCGTTCTAGGGTAAGCTTTGTTCGAATGGATTTGTGTTTTCTAATTGATTGTGTTTATGTTTTGATTTTGTTGTTTTCAATCGTTTGGTAGAATGTTTTGAGCGGAAGATCGCAGATTTTGACCGTTTCTGTGTATGAATCTCGGGTTAATGGAAACGGAGATGAAAGTTTGAGGATTTTGAGGCGGTTTTTAGGTTCGTTAGCGGGGAATAAAGATATAAATGGTGGTGGATTGTCGAGTAAGGTGTGTGTTTCGGATATAAGTTGTGTTCTTGCAAACCCTAGGTTCAGAAGGTTCTTTTCCAGTGAAGCTCCTAAAAAGAAGAGTAAGATTAACTTCTTTTTGTATTGTTTTCTTGCTGATATTAATATGCATACTATTAATTTCACTGATTTTGAATCACTTGTGGCACCTGATTGTTTTGTTGAAGATGAATTTGATAAAAGTAACCTTTTGGATTGCTATTAGTGGTTATGTTTTGACCTAATTTATGCAAATTGAACATATGGCTATGTTTTCTATTTTTTTTTTTTTTTTTTTTTTTTTTTTTTTTGTGCAGATTATGAGAACTTCTATCCCAAGGAAAAGAAGGAAACTCCAAAGGGGAATAACCAGAAATCTGAATCTAAAGGTTAGATAGCTTGCTTTCTGAGTTTAGATGCTATAATTTGGAGTGTTGTTATTATAGTCTTTATGTATTTGTATTGTTTGTTAGTAGTTTTACTTGATTTAATCACTAAGTGTGCTAGAAATAGGCTACTCTTAGAATG
Source organism: Helianthus annuus (assembly GCF_002127325.2). Taxonomy (NCBI): domain Eukaryota; kingdom Viridiplantae; phylum Streptophyta; class Magnoliopsida; order Asterales; family Asteraceae; genus Helianthus; species Helianthus annuus. The sequence continues at coordinate 164,128,729 of NC_035440.2, read as the reverse complement.
AACATGCATATTCATTTGTAGTTTGGACCTCTTGTTGATATATTTCCTGTGAAAATATGAACAGGCTAGAATGAACATCGATCATGGATATTTCTTGAATGTGTAATCTAATAATAGGAACTATTGTAATGCATATTCGAGTATATTTCTATCTTATATGCATGGCCAGGTGTAATATCATGTTTGGTAAGACTGGTCAATGATGTTTTTAGCCTCCCTTGTGTTGATTAATGCACCTCTCTGAGCGGATTAGGCAAGATTTGCTAGATTTGCACCTCTCTGAGGACATGGCCGAGGACAGAACTTCGTGGAGACGTAGGATTAAGGTTAAGGACTTTTAAGAGGGTGGCCTGGTTTTTGCTTTACATTCTCGTCTTATTAGTTTAATTTTTCATTTTGTATGAGGTGTGATATAGCTTTTATAAGTCCCCACCTAGTCCCGGTGTCGTAGTTTTACTAACAGGTACTTATTCATTTATGTGTTTATTTTGATTATTTTTATTACCCCTTCTTTTAGTAGTGTGTGCTTATATGATGTCCCAGAAGATTATGTCTTGGGTTCCCCCCCCCCCCCCCCTCTCTTTTAGTAGTGTGTGCTTATATATTTACCTAGAAGCTTATATCTTGGTTATGGTTTTTAGAGCCGGGGGTCTCACTGGAAGCAGTCTCTCTATCCCTGGGATAGAGGTAAGGCTTGCCTACATCGTACCCTCCCCAGACCCTGTCAATAGCTTCGCTATAGGTGGGATTATACTGGGTATGGTTGTTGTTGTTGTGTTGATTAATGCAAAACTTTCAAAAGTATTGATTTTTTTGGTAAATGACAAATTGGTCGCATTCATCGTTTGTTTGTTTTAGTACTAATGACTTTATACAACGTGTAGAGGAATCAAATGCAGAAGATGATGGAGGTTTCTTTCCAAAGCAATTTCAATTCCAAATACCCATTCCTATGCTAGTGATTGGATTGTTGCTCTTTTCATCGCTCTCGTTTGGTCCTCGTGAACAAAAACAGGTCAGCAAAGGTTAAATTTTACCGTAGATTTATATTGTATAGTATTGACTATTGATGTTAACATGTTTTTCGTTTTGCTTTTGTTATTTACAGATTAGTTTCCAAGAATTCAAAAACAAGCTTCTAGAACCAGGCTTGGTGGATCACATAGTTATATCCAACAAATCAGTTGCAAAAGTATATGTCCGAAACACACCCAGGAATCAATCAACTGATGGCTCTATGGAAGGAATCGATTCACCCGCAAAAGTTAACACAAGCCAATACAAGTACTATTTCAATATTGGGAGTGTTGAATCTTTCGAGGAGAAACTAGAGGAAGCACAAGAAGCACTCGGCATAGATTCTCATGATTATGTTCCTGTCACATATGCTTCTGAAATGGTTTGGTATCAAGAAATTATGCGGTTCGCACCCACACTTTTGTTACTGGGATCCCTTTGGTACATGAGTCGGAGAATGCAAGGTGGTTTAGGGGTTGGCGGTGGTGGTGGAAAAGGTGCTCGTGGGATATTCAATATTGGAAAAGCCCATATTAATAAAGTCGATAAGAATGCAAAAAATAAGGTGCTTTTTTCATCTCTTATATAGTATAGAGTATAATATCTCCGATATATCGGTTATCGTTCTGGTGAGATAGTGGTGCAAAATATCGGTACCGATACTATCGGCGATGTTGATCGATATATCACCGATTCTCCTGATATCAGTGCCTTTCTTCTTAGTTCTACTATTCGTCTTTCTTCTTATTGCTGCTATTAGTGTTTTAAGTCTTAATTGTTAACTGTTAGTGTTTTAAGTCTTAATGAGTTCCTATTTGCTGCAATTGTTAGTGTTTTGCAAGTTGCAAAAGGTTACTTTGTTAATGGTATGAGACTAGACCTGAATTATTAGTTTTAAATTGCTATATATATAAATTCAGCATGATATTAAAATTACCGATATCCCATCGCGATAACCGATATCTCAAATACCGGTCCTTGACCGATATCCGATTTTTTACTACATTAACTGCATAGAGTATAGATCATCTTTCTGTTTTTAACCTATGCTTTCACAAAGTTCTTTGCTACAATTAAGTATTTTGGTGTTTGTATTGAGTTTGAAACTGATTATCCAGTTATCGTGCTATGTGGTCATAATAATCCGGTTTTAATGTTTGGATAAACATAATCACTTCAATCTTTTATACAGGTCTTTTTCAACGATGTCGCTGGGTGTGACGAAGCAAAACAAGAAATCATGGAATTCGTGCACTTTCTCAAAAACCCGAAGAAATACGAGGAACTAGGAGCCAAAATCCCAAAAGGTGCTTTACTGGTGGGCCCACCTGGGACGGGGAAAACCCTTTTAGCTAAAGCAACCGCAGGAGAATCTGGTGTCCCATTTCTCTCAATATCAGGATCAGATTTTATGGAGATGTTTGTCGGTGTGGGCCCATCTAGGGTTAGAAACTTGTTCCAAGAAGCCAGACAGTGTGCACCGAGCATCATTTTCATCGATGAAATTGACGCAATTGGTCGAGCCAGGGGTCGTGGTGGGTTCTCGGGTTCAAACGATGAGAGAGAAAGCACACTTAACCAACTTCTGGTTGAAATGGATGGGTTCGGAACCACTGCTGGTGTGGTTGTTCTTGCGGGCACGAACCGTCCGGATATTTTAGATAAAGCGTTGTTGAGGCCCGGAAGATTTGATAGACAAATTAGTATTGATAAACCGGATATCAGAGGACGTGAACAAATTTTCCAAATTTATTTGAAGAAGCTTAAGCTTGATAATGAACCGTCGTATTTCTCTCAGAGACTTGCTGCTCTAACTCCGGGTTTTGCTGGTGCTGATATTGCGAATGTTTGTAACGAAGCGGCGTTAATTGCAGCTAGAGGTGAAAAAACTAAGATAACCATGGAACATTTCGAAGGTGCCATTGATAGGGTTATCGGTGGGCTAGAGAAGAAAAACAAGGTAACATGAAGCAGTTATATAAATAATAATATAAATAAATATTATTAAATAACAAGTTGGGTTACTGTAGCGTCCATCACATCGGAGCTTTAGTAACTTTCTTTTTTCTTTTTTTGTTCATTTTTGTCTTTTTTTTTTTTTTTTTACTTTGAACCCTTAACTTTCAGTTACATTTACACCCCTTAACTTCCTAAAAACTTATGAAATTTCATTTTGACGCCCCTCGAAGTTTTAAGTGCTTATTTGTATATATGTACATATCAGTATAAATTCAAGTTGGTTTACCTTTCGAGTTTCAACGTAAATTTTGTCAGGTCAAATGTAATACGTTTTCGTGCATATTTTTATGTACATTTTCAGTTGGTCTACGTTTTGACGTAAGTGCTGTTTGGAAAGGAGACGGGTCAAATATAATATGTTTTCATTAGACGGTATAAACTTGAGTTACTTTACGTTTCGAATTAATTTTTTTAGGAAAAAACTCGGGTCAAATATAAAATGCTTCCGTGCTTATTTTTATGTATGTTTTCGTTTGGTCTACATTTTGACGTAAATTTTGCTCGGAAACAAGTCGGGTATAATACGTTTTCATTAGACGGTATAAATTCGTGTTACTTTATGTTTCGACGCCGCTGCAACGCGCGGGAGAAATTTACTAGTTTTTGTTAGTTAACAATTAACATATTAATTATTTACATGTCATAACAAAGATGGACAAAAAAGGGTACTGTGAACACAACCTGACCTGTATTTAAACATTACATGTTTTGATGCAAGCTATTTTGATCTGTTTTCTGATCCAGCGCATGTGTTAATACTGCTTTTGTGACAGGTTATAAGCAAGCTTGAAAGGAGAACTGTAGCGTATCATGAAGCGGGCCATGCGGTTGTCGGGTGGTTTTTGGAACATGCAGAACCTTTGTTGAAGGTGACGATTGTTCCTCGTGGTACAGCAGCACTTGGTTTTGCTCAGTATGTACCGAGCGAGAACCTACTTATGACCAAAGAACAACTTTTTGACATGACTTGTATGACTCTTGGTGGCCGGGCTGCAGAACAGGTAATTTTGCTTGCTTTAGGATTTAATAAATGTTATATTTCATGCACCCGATGAACAATTGCTTAACTGACACATACCTTATGTTTGATTTTAACCAGTTGTCTCAAAAATGTCAAATGTTCCTTTAACTCTTTATTATTAGAACGGGTCAGTATATGCTTGGATGTGTTATGAAACTGATAATATGATTGTTGGGAGTTGAATTCGTGATACAATGATACTAGGTTAGAACCCCGTGTATTACACGGGTTGAATAAATGTAATTTTATATATTAAATATAAAAAGTTATATCTTTATGAAACTCGTATATTGTACGGGTTAAATAAATATAATTTTATATATCAAATAATAAAAAAAGGTTATATCTTTAAAAACCATGTGTATTACACAGATTAAATAAATGTAATTTTGTATAATAAGTACTAAAAACGTCGTATCTTTAAAAAACCCGTGTATAGTCGGGTTGAAAAATCTACCAAATAAAAAGAAAATTATTAAAAACCCCGTGTATTACACGTATTGAATAAATCTAATTTTACTTGGCAGATGATAAAAAGTTATATCTTTAAAAACTTCGTATATTACACGGGTTATATAAATGTAACTTTGTATAGTAAATAATAAAAAAGTTAAATTTTTAAAAACCCCGCATTTTACACGAGTTGAATAAATATAATTTTGTATACCAAATAATAAAAAGTTATATTTTTAATAAATTAGAATAACATTTAATATTAATTTATTATTTATATATTTAATATAAGATAAGTAGGAAAGAGAGGTATTTGTTTTAAAAATATATTAACTTAACAATTTAGATTTGAGGATTATATTTTTTTAAAGTATGATAAGATTTAATATTAATTTATTATTTATTTAGTTAATATAAAATAAGTATAGATTTGAGGATACCTTCAATGAATGACACGTGTCCAAAAATTGGTTTCTTTTATTATAGTAGATAGATTACTTGTTGGAGTTTTAGATAATAATTTCTAGGGGTGAGCATAAAACCAAAATAACCAAAAACCGAATTAGTCAATTAATTGAATGGATCAGTTAAGAAACTCTAATAACCGAACATGTCAGTTTCGGTGAAAGCTCATAACCGATACGAATCGTGCTCATCCCTTATAATTTGTATTACTTTTTATTTACAAATAGTTTATGGGAAATATTATTCTTAGTTAACAGAAAACAAATCGTCATATATTAAAATTGATACTTTAATAATATAAGAGAAACCCCTTTTTGGTTACCTGATTAAGCTTATTTTGTTGATTTCGTGATTAAAGGTGATATTGGGAAAGATTTCAACCGGGGCACAAAACGATTTGGAGAAAGTAACAAAAATGACATACGCTCAAGTTGCAGTATACGGGTTCAGTGAAAAGGTAGGTCTACTCTCATTCCCACAAAGGGAAGACGGAATGGAGATGACTAAACCATACAGCAGCAAAACCGGTGCAATTATCGACACGGAAGTCCGAGAATGGGTCAACAAGGCGTATACCCGCACGGTTCAACTTGTCGAAGAACACAAAGAAAAACTTTCCCAAATTGCCGAACTTCTGCTTCAAAAAGAAGTCCTTCATCAAGAAGATTTACTTAAAGTTTTGGGTGAACGCCCGTTTAAAGCGCCTGAAATGACCAATTACGACAGATTCAAGCTCGGGTTTGAAGAAGATGCGAAAACGGGTCAAGCCGAACAGGGTGGTGGCAGCGGTGAAGACAGCCAGACCCCACTTGAGCCAGAAGTAGTTCCTGCATAGAAATGTTGTTATTTGGAAAAATTAAGGTTCTTCCTCCCCATTTGGATTTGAAAAAGATTTGGGTGGAGGGTGTCATAATTCAAGTTGTGTTATTTGATGACGTATTTGGCTTAATGCTAATGATCCACAAAGAACACAGGATGTAAAGGTCACGTGCTGCATTTTATTTATATTTCTCTGAATATTTTTTCCTGACTTTGTTGATTCTGTTTTAGACGTTAAAAGCTAACAGTTTTTTTATTTCTTTTTCATTTTTAAGTTGGATTTAAATAGTTTTTCAATGTACGCTTGTTAAATAATAAAACTTCTGTAACAAAAATAAAACAAGCTATTTTGAAGGGCACATGTCTAGATTTTGGTTGGTCGTTACAAATTCTGGTTCCATGTATGAAGTTTGAATTATGTTGTGATTATATTGTTTGGTTGGTCGTTACAAATTATGTTGTGATTATATTGTTTGAAGTTTGAACCTTAACTAATTGGATGTCTTGGATAGTCTTAGGGGCTGTTTGGTAGCCTCTTAATGACCATTCAGATACTACCTCTTAATGGTTTAAAACCTCTGAATGAATAAGAGGTAACCTCAAGTCTGAATGGTTAAGAGGTAACCTCTGAATGGTAAATCATCACATGTTACATTCTTCTACTTTCTCATTAGTAAAATTCTTAATGGTTCCATTAAGAGGTAGCCTCTTAATGATCATTCAGAGGCTACCAAACAGCCCCTTAGATAAGTTTCGCAAAGCGGTTGGGTTGGGTAATTAATAAAATTGAGTTTTTTAGAAAAATTTGGATCGGGTCACAACAATCATGTATAAAATGGATTTGTTTTGATGGGTTGTTTTAGGAAAAAAAAAGTTATCAAAGTCGGTTTATATGGTCTGTTTATAACGGTTAGTGATGAGGGTGGTAGTTAGATGAGGATGCAGTAGTGATACTGTGATAGTAGTTGGATAAGGTTTAGAGACAATTAAATCCCGAGTTTGATTCCTACAAGAGAATTTTTATCAGATTTATTGGGTTTTCTTCTGAATTGGTGTATATGGTGGTTTCGCTCGTGGTATGATGATACTCCAGTGATCAAAATTTGTCGTTAAAAATGTAGCGGTAGTAGTGATGGAAGTGCCAACTGCGGTGCAAGTGGTATGCTTCTTCATTTGGGCCTGTTTCAATCAGGCAACTTTTAAAATAAATGATTTATATTATTAATTTTTTATAAATAAAGTAAGCTCAAATAGATACTTTAATACAATAAATTTAGTAGACCTGGTGAGTCCATAAACAATTTATTATTATCCAAATCAAGAATTTTATAAATAATGAATAATAAATAGTTGGATATAGTCTTAGAAATATGCTTTAGAGATACTGATATCAATCATGTCCAAAATTCTAGAATCATATTAGTTCTCGAGGGAAATGCTTTCATTTATACTGTATATATACAAGTCTATACGGTTGGTCAACAATAGAAAGAAGCCAAGCCATAGGGTGAAAGTGCAACCATATCACTAGGGGTGTGAATTTCTGACACGACCCGAAAACACAACACGAACCTAACACGAAATTCGTGGGTTTAGGTTTAGGATAAATGGATCTGGGTCAGTTTCAGGTTGAACCCGCGAACCCGTTTAGCTAAACGGGTTAGGTTCGGGTCAACCTGGTCGGGTTGGCGGGTTGACCCGTTTAACCCTTTCATATTAATTATATTTTTTTACAATATATTTTATGAAATAAATTAAATTGGGTATCTATTTTATGTCATAATTATAACTTAAAAAGAGAAATTCACATAAGATTTGACAATTTAAATGTAATTGTATTATATACGTTTGTATTTTTTTAAGTAAATTTTAAATTGAATATACTAACTTGTGGAAAAAATTAAAAAAATCAAAAGATTCGGGTTGAACGGGTCGTGTTTGGGTCAACCCACGAATATTCGGGTCGGGTTCGTGTTCATATGTAAGACACAATTTTCGGGTTCGGGTCGGGTTCGGGTTCGTATAAAATTTTCGGGGTCGGGTCGGGTTGAACCCGCTAACCCACGAACACGACCCGTTTAACACCCCTACATATCACGAGCATGTTATGATGGTGAGAGAATGTCGTGAACAAAATGTTAAAAGATTGGGTTCACTCGAAAATGTGTTTAACTTGGAGGTACATGGTTAATCCTATTTATATTTGAGTAGTGTCCTAACAATCAAGTTATCAAGTAAAGACTTGTGGTGGAACTAGTTACGTGTCTAGTCACTCTACCAGTCAAAAGTTGAGGTAAAAGAAAAACGGAACTGATAAACCATACTCATAAACTAGATAATGATTGATCTATGATTTTACTCATGCCACACTACATTCATCAAAACAGGTCCATAAATACTATACGTTCAAAATAAAGTAAAATGCCAAAATCGTCCCTTAGGTTTGGTCATATTTGCTTGTTCCATCCAAAATCATCTTAATTTGCAATTTCTATCAGAATCACTAATACTATTCAAATTAAGTGTTAACTCATGGACAATTTGGACATTTCACCATATTTTTTCCTTTTTTTAAATATTTTTATTAACCTTCAGATAAAAACCAAAGAAATTAATTTTAACCCTATTCCCCCCCCCCCCCAACCTCTTTATATCTCTCCCTATCTCTAACATTAATTCACCAATACCGAACCCACTTCCCATCGCACCACCCACCACCTATTTCCTTTCCAACCAAGTTATGTTTCTAGTAATAGTTCCAACATCGAGACAAAGCAACAATGGTGTCGACCATAGATTCAAGCAACAACAATAGGTGAAACAACTACAACCGGCAACTGAAGATGGGTTGGTGGTGTCTGGTGTCGATTACACCCCGAGGGTGACTATATTTACTCTATGATAGTGACGATTGGAATATCCTTGGGTTTCAACTACAAGGTTTTGAGGGTGGTGTTTGTGGTGGACAATGGTGGAGGATGGTGGTTGTGGTGGCGGGGTGGTGATGGAGTGGTGGTAGTGATGGTGTACAGTGGTGGTGAGATGGTGGGGTAGGTAGTGGTGGTTGTGTAGTGATTGTGTGTGTGCGTTAACAACTTGTACCGGCTTTAATATGTTGTACTTTAGCTAAATGGACAAAAATGCCCTGCACCTTAACAAAAAATTAACAGAAAAAATAAAGAGTAAATTGCAAGTTTTGTCCTTTATATATATATATATATACCATTTTGCAGACAGTGTCCTTTGCCGCAAAACTTGACGAGATTTGTACTTAATGTTTCTTTATTTAATAAGAAAAATTAATTGGGTTAGGCTCAAGGGACATACTGTGCAAGATTTTGAAACATTAAGTACAAAACGCGCCAAGTTTTGCGACAAAGAACACCGCCTACAAAAAGGTATATAGATAAAGGACCATCTTGTAATTACTTAAAAATAAATTATGTTAGTGATTTCAATGGAATGACATTAACACGCAAACCTCAAGGACTAAATGAAAAAAAAGTCATTTTAAACGGAACAAGCAAACATGACCAAATCTTTGCCATTTTAGTCCCTGAGTTTTTTGTCTAAATTGCCATTTTAATCACATTGTCTAACTTAGTGTAAAAACCAGATTATAATCAGTGGTATTTTTGGCATTAAATTATTATGAGGTTTATAAATTATATTGTAAACTACCCTTGACTATCACTACACAACAGTTATGCCAAAAATACCCCTGATTATAACCAGATTTTTAGACTGAGTTAGGCAATATGATCAAAATGGCAAGAAAATGGAAAAGTCAGGGATCCAGAGAAGACAAAAAAAAACTATTTGGACTAAAATGTCAATTTGGACCAAAACTCAGGGACTAAAATGGCAATTTACTCTTTAATAAAATTAATAATAAAACTAGGATTGCGACCCGTCGCAATGCGGCGGGAATTCTTTAGTTATAACTAAGTGGATCTAGGACCCGCACGTTATGTTAAACCTGTCAAACGGGGAAAAAATAGACGATGTAAAAACATTCACCCACACACGCACGTTGCGTCGTGTTAACTCGCAAAATTTAGAACGAAATGTAAAAACGTTAAACCAAAGACGCACGCTGCGATGTGTTAAGTCACAAAATTTAGAACCAAGCATAAAGGGAAAAATTTGCGGAAAATGAAAACTATAAAGGAGCAAAGTTGAAAGTAAAAAAGTTATGAGGATAGATTGCAAAAGATAAAAAGTTTTGGGTTAAAAGTAAAAAAAAAACAAATAGTTTTGGGTTAAAAGTAATTTATGAAATACTTTTGAATGAAAAGTAAAAAAAAAACATTTTTTTGAAAAACCCCCAAAGTCAACGTTACGACAACCATATGCGTAACCATTTTTTCTTTGAACCCCCAAAGCACACCCCGCGTTGCTGCGGGGCGTAAAACGGTGTCAAATAGTACTAATGTCACACAACCGTAATCGACCACCAACACTGACTCGACCTAGGATATGCGTGTTGCGACAAACCTGTCAAACATGGAAAATTAGAGGTAAAAATGTTAAACCGCACATACACGTTGCTTCGTATTAACTCGAAAAATTTAGAACTATACGTAAAACGAAAATTTGCGAAAAATGAAAAGAATAAGTGACAAAAGTTGCGAAGCTAAATTGCAAATAATGAAAAGTTTTGGGTTAAAGTTAAAAAAACAAATTATGTAGGGTTAAAATTGAAAAAGGTAAAAACCTTTGAGTTAAAAGAAAAAAATCAAGTTTTTTTTTTTTTTAAAAAAAAGTCGCAAAGCACAAGGTACAACTAATGATGCAGAAAAAACTTACAAACTTATATATGGAATAATATTAAAATTGTTTTCTTAAAATTAAAAATATGGAAAAGGATTTGTAAATAACTATTAAATATCTCAACGGTAGAAAAAAAAGGCACCATTGTTCATCGTCTTGCTGTAGCCCTAATTTTCAAAATTCTTCAATGTCGAAGCGCGAGTTATCAAGCACATTGAAGAACTTGAAGGTAAAACACAGCAGGAATCCTTATTCATTTCTTGATTCAGCTATCGTTCAGTGATTTCTAATCATAACTTTCTTCGAATTCCTTTGAGTTATTGCTCAATTACATCTGTTCTACTTCATCACTCAAACGCTAGGGTTTTTATTTGTTCACAAATTTGAGGTTTCAAGCATAATTTGTTAATGTATGATATATAGTTCATGCAAAGGGGAGCTAACAAAGAGGAGAAAACAATAAAGGAAGAAGAGGCCATACCTGATGGAAGTTTTCCAGCTAATCTTACTACCAAAAAGTGGTATTACTCATTGTTAATCATCACTTATCAGTTTTATTGTTGTTTACTTGATGAATGATGGATGAATAGTTTATAAAATTGGAATTAATGATTGATTCTTGGGATAATGAGCCACATTATGAACTTATTGACCAGTATAGATACCGAGACTGAATTGACAACTGATAATGTCAGTTGTGTTGTTTCTTTAGTCTTCCTTGAATAATATTGGATGTTCTATATTTGGGGATTTCTTGTTGTCTAAGTAGTTAATGCAGTAAAATATCGGATATCGGTCAAGGACCGATATTTGAGATATCGGTTATCGCAGTGGGATATAGGTAATTTTAATATCATGCTAAATTTATATATATAGCAATTTAACATTAACAATTGTAACAAGTAAGAACTGACTAAGACTTAAAACACTAACATTTAACAGTAACAACTAACAATTAAAACTTAAAACACTAATAGCAGCAATAAGAAGAAAAATGAACAGTAGAAATAAGAAGAATGGTACTGATATCGGGAAAATCGGTGATTTATCGATCAAATATCGGTCCTATATCGGTCAAATATCGGACAATATCGCTGATATTATCGGTACCGATATTCTGACCAATATTTTGTACCGCTATCTCGGCAGGGGACCGATAACCGATATGTCACTAATATATCGGTTGATATATCGGGATATTAACTACATAGTTGTAGTATTCGTTGTACAAATGACCGTATGGCAAATTCATAGTTTTCGGCTTGGTTTTAAGAAGTGTGATGTGTGCCAAGAGGCGAGAGCTTCACGTACGTGAGGTCCTGCTCTATGTATAAGTAAATAAGCTTTATGTACAGCCAAAAGCTGCATCTCAAATCTCAAATCTCTTTTACATATTAGCCTTTTTATCTAAACGAATCATAACTTTTTTCATCCCTTTTGTTGTTTAATACATATCGGCCTCTTATAGACCCTAGATGTTAACATTTTTTATTCACGTGTTCTTGAAGCACCGTGTTAAGGCCATGAAGTGTTTCCAGAATCCAGATAGCCTTGTGCTCCTCATGCACACTTTTTAAAACCAAAGTTTTTGGTATATTGGCATTTCTTTATGTTCCGTTTTCACAATTATGTCTCTATGTTCATTTTAAAATCATTAAATGTTTGTACATGCAGTATGGTTGTTATGGAAGGAGATCCTAGTCCAGGGGCCATTAGAGGCCGGATGTCATTTCAAAGTTTCAATCCATCAATCGATGTAAGCATAATAGCTGTGTGATGAGTAATATGTTTTCTTTACTATATGGTCTGCCTTTTTATAAATTCTTTTTTATTTGGGTAGAAACTGAATGAAGAAGCTTCAAACCCAAGACAATCTGAAGGTGATTCTATGTGCTCGGGCAATCAAGGAGGAAAACCGTCTAACAGGTTGGTCAGCCTTGACTTTTTAAAGAAGCACTCATGTTTGATTTATTCCTTGTATTGATTTATGAAGTATTATAATACCATGGTATCAGGAAACCATTTAATGGTTATAGATTTCTGTCTATATGGTCTGATTACATGGTTTCGTATTAAATATTATGTACTCTAACGATGCACAAAAGCTATGTTCATACATTTAAATGTATATATCTTATTTTCTTTATTTCCAGTTAGAGGTGATAATTTGACCCGTTACTTATGTATGTGTTGACCCTGTTTTAATAGGTCAATGGGAAAATTAGAAAAAAAAATACTTAGACAGAAATGGGTCAAAAGTTGCTCAAGTGTATGTCTAATGCATAAAACCTCTTAAATCAGTTTATCCCTAAAAGGTTAAATCTTATTATTTGTTAATGACATAAGTCAATTTTGTTAATCTTTTTTAACTCTCGTTGTTTGTAGAAGCCTAAAGGTTTAAATATTTTTGGTCAAAAGTAGTCCGTGTCAAACCAACCGACCTGTTTTGCCTGGTTCCAAACTAACCCATTTTGACTAAAACCGATTCTGACCCGTTACCAGACCAACCCATTTTCCCACCTCAAATCCCCATCATTCTTGCTCAAAGAATCAAAGTTGCTCATCTTATAAGTCTTTTTGTTTTTAATAATAGAGAAAATGAATCAAAGTTGCTCATCTTATAAGTTTTTTTGTTTTTAATAATAGAGAAAATGAAGAACCAGTAAGCGAGCATAGCAATAAAGCCAACGGAGACATCAAAAGGAAACAAGTTGAAGTCATCACAGAGGTACCACTTCCCAATAATTCACCAAATATTATTGAACGCAACCATACTTCTTCGTCAAATAATCGTAGAAAAAATTCTAACAAGCGTGGAAAGCTTGACTTCAATGTCTTAAGATCTCCAAACCGTCAAAACAAAATGGGCTGATCTTTTTCAAGCTATACAATCAAGAATATTTTGTCATGTTTATCGTAGAACTACCATTTCTTTAGCTCCCATTGTTTGACTTCCTGTAACTTCTATTAGTTTATATTAAATTTTGACTAAAAATAGTCAAAGAACAATCTTTTGCCTCTTTAATTTTCAGAAACATTCAAAGGGACTCTATGACTAACTGGGTTTGATTGGCAGTGTTTGGTGCTACGTAGTTAATATCGTGATATATCACCATCACCGATATATCGGTTATCGGTCCCCATGTAAATAGCGGTGGCAAATATCGGTACCGATATTATCGGCGATATTGACCGATATTCCCGATATGAGTACCTTTCTTCTTAGTTCTACCATTCGTCTTTCTTCTTATTGCTGCTGTTAGTGTTTTAAGTCTTAATTGTTAATCGTTAGTGTTAAATATTAGTGTTTTCAGTCTTAATTATTAATTGTTAGTGTTAAATATTAGTGTTTTAAGTCTTAATTTGTTTCTAGTTGTTGCAATTGTTAGTGTTTAGCAAGTTGCAAAAGGTTAATTGCTATATACTATGTAGTTAATATCCCGATATATGAGTGATATATCGGTTATCGGTCCCCTGCCGAGATAGCGTTACAAAATATTGGTCACAATATCGGTACCGATAATATCAACGATATTGTCCGATATTTGACCGATATGTCCTAATATTTGATCGATAAATCACTGATTTTTCCCGATATCAGTACCATTCTTCTTATTTCTACCGTTCATTTTTCTTCTTAATGCTGCTATTAGCGTTTTAAGTCTTAATTGTTAGTTGTTACTGTTAAATGTTAGTGTTTTAAGTCTTAGTCATTTCTTACTTGTTACAATTGTTAGTATTAAATTGCTATATATATAAATTTATCATGATATTAAAATTACCGATATCTCACCGATATCCCACCGCGATAACCGATATCTCAAATATCGGTCCTTAACCGATATCCGATATTTTACCGCATTAACTACTTAGGCTATATATATAAATTCTGTATGATAGTAAAATTACCAATATCCCACCACTATAACCGATATCTCAGATATCGGTCCTTAATCGATATCCAATTTTTTACCTCATTAACTGCATAGTCCAAAATAGAGGTCAATATCGGTCAAATAGCAGTCAATATCGCCGTCGCCGATCGTATCGGAACCCAAATTCCAGACCAATATTTGACGCCAATATTTTGCAGAGGGCCGATAATCGATATCTCACTACTATCCCACCGATATTAACTACATAATCACTAACTGGGTTTCATTGGCAGTGTTAGGGTTTAAGGGTATGGGTTTGACTCCTACAGGCTGGTCAAACAATTAGCTCTATGACTAACTGGTGTTTTTTTTTTTGTTTTATATATACACATATAAAATGGTTTATATAAAGTTTGAATATTATGATGAGACATTTGCCTCTGGACCTTTCATCTATAAAATATTCAAAATTGGATGCTTCACAGGAAACTAAGACATAATGGACCAGGTTCAGTGAATAATGCAAAAGGCCAAAAAGTGCAAACATGATTTTGATGTTATAATAAAAATACAATAATATCTTGAAAATGACATGCATTAGATTAATCAAGAAATTTAACACGAGGTTGGTAAAAAGATTCAAATATTAAATTTGATTTTACTTGTGTGCTGCTCTCAAAGGTCAAAGTCAAACTCAATAAGAGGTTAGATATGTTTTTACCTTCTGAAATTGTCATATTTATATGCTCTAATAGATTTTTTATTGAAACCACTAGTGTTAGAACCAAACCACGAGCTAGGTATATAACATTATAACCAGTCTGGTTGAGTTCATTTGAATCGGTCGGACTAGATGGTAAAAAAAGTTTTTTTTTTTTTTTTTTTTTTTTTTTAATTTTATTTTTCCCTTTCAAAATATGTTTTAGGTTCATTTAATACTTTAGGCTCCATATTTTATTTATGCTAGACTATATATATTTTGTTAACATTACAAATTCACACCAAAACATAAATTCGTTTCATAGTTCTAAATATTAATTTATAGAGTTAATCACTGTTTTCATCCCTGTGGTTTGTCAAAAACCACTATATCAGTCCATTAGTTTAAAAATTGCGATTTCAGTCCCTGTGGTTTCACTTTCGTAACCATTTCAGTCCATTATTCTGATAAGTATAGGGACTGAAATGGTTACGAGGTAGGCTGAAATGGTTACGAAAGTGAAACCACAGGGACTGAAATCGCAATTTTTAAACTAATGGACTTAAATAGTGATTTTTGACAAACTACAGGGACGAAAACAGTAATTAACTCTAATTTATAAATTAATCATCATGTCATCCCGTTTTTAAAACCTGTCCATTCAGTAGCGCATAAGGCGGTTTCTTGTCAATTCAAAAACTGATCCAATTATAAAAACATTGATTGAAATGGGCTATTGTTTAGTATAAGCCGGGTCGGGTCAACCCATGCCATTTTAAACATATACACCCTTAACTTATAATTAGTTAATTACCACCCTAAATATGTTTTTATATGGATTTCTTGATGTCTGAAATGATATTGTAACACAAGTATGCATTTCCACATGAAATACTTCAGAACTTCTGAACTTGATTCAAACTCTAGTTAATAATAATAATAATAAAAAAAGAAATAATAAAGACATGATGAATAATAAAAATGCAAGGGGTTCTACATTAGTTATGCAGGTTTCCATAAAGAACATGCAAAAAGAACTCTCCCTTTCCATCCTTGCAATATCCATTTACCATCTTCATCCACAAGAAAATCTTTATGGTAATTAGACCTCACTTTACTCTTCACTTCCTCCACTTTATCGCGGTACAACGGGACCTGCTTGAACCCGGCCCGAACGTTCCGCGACTGCCACTGCTTGTACCCCTCGGGCCTCTCAACCCGAGCGGTCCCTTCGCATGCTACCACATTCATCACTTCCCTTCCAAACACCTCTTGCTCATATAACAACCTCTCTTTACTTTCTCGGGCCGCCGTGTTGTCGAAAATGTCGAACATTGTTGAGAAATGGAAAAGGGCTTCTCTAAACCGGTTTAGCAAGAACGGGGCGTTGTGGGTCCCGTTGAGAATCCCGAGAATAAACATGTCCGGGTTGATCTGTCTAATCAACTGCAAGACCGCATCCCTAGGGCTGTTCTCTATAACCGTCTCGTCGAGAATGTTATGCATCCGGTTAACCGAGTTGACGACGGTCAACTCACTTCGATCAATGTTTAGATCATCGACCGTTATCTCCTCCCATTTCTTTGCTATCTCGGTGTACTTAAACGGTACGTTAAACCGCTTGCAATATTTCGCGAGACGTTTACCGGTTTCTTGGACCCGCTCGGCTGGGCGGAACCCGGGTTGTGGAAGATCTATGCCGGTGATGTGAAGCGTGGGCGGGCCACCGGCCCGCATGGACAGATTCTTGATAAAACATGGCCATTGGAACCCGTATAAGATCCCGAAATCGATAATGTGTAGCTTATCCGCCCCTTTTGATAGCTTCTCGATCGACCCGTTAGCTAAAATATTCGACATCCGATGAAAAGGGCATGACATTAAGTAAGCATGGTAAGCTTTCAAGATCTGTGCAGCTGATATCTTTTTCAGACTCGCTAATCGGTAAACCTCGGCCCCGTTTCCCGCTAACCGGGCTTCGATCGCTGTCACGAAATAATACGCCAATCTTTCCGTTGAATCGCCATTCGGGTTACAATGCTGCTTGATTCGGGTCAGCAAATCACAAACAGAACTGGGATTGTTGTTTGTGATTGCTTGAGCACATTGAGTCAGCAAATCCCTTAAATCAACAACAATTTCTTGAGTGATGGTGTTCTTCTTCCCTCGTGGTCGTCCTCTTTTCGACGATTCGTTCATCTTTTTCGCTAATGCAGTTGAGCTAAACTGTTGTGGCTCGTGATCATACAGCAGCAGATCTTCATCGTACGGTTCAGGTTGATCGGATTCAGGATCCGAGACAGTTGCCATTTTCGTTCCTCGTTCTTCTTCTCGATCAGGGCTTCTCTTTCTGCTATAATAACCACCACAGATAGTAATCGTACTGCTGTCTTCACTGCTCGTGGCTCCGACGAAACTATCCAACGAATTCGCTGGCTGATTGTTGACGAGAACATCGTACAACGATCTCTCCGTCGCTTGTAGCGACAAACACTCGTTCAACATACATGGTTTTACTTGTAACTCATCTTCTTCCATTAACATTTGAGTCAGGAACTTGAGAACAGAATCGTAATGATCCTGGTTCTCAAACCCATCGCTGTCAACAACAACTGCTGACGGCGATGGATGACCATCCTGGTCATAGAACCCATTGCCGTCAACAGCTAACGGCGATGGATCCTGGCTGTAAAATCCATCGCCGCCAACTGTAGCTGCTAGTGGCGATGGATCCTGGTTGTAGAACCCATCGTCCACAGCAGATGACGATGGATTCTGGAGGCATGACCCATCGCCGTCGACAGTGTTTGACGGCGATGGGTCCTGATGATACTGCATGGGTGTCAGGTAGATAGTTGGTTGAACAGTATGGTGGTTGTAACCGTTGATGTAGTTGTTCATAGCAGTAGCATATAGAGTGTCCATGTAGGTTTGCTAGTGTGAAATGTATGAAACACAACAGGGTTTGGTTCATGGGTTAATATAGAGTACGAGGAGATGTTTTTTGCTTTGTCCAGAGGGGGGTGTATGTACAACTTTTGATGCATGAAGTACAAGTGAGTAGTGAGTGGTTGGTTGTTAGTGGAGTGGGAGCTTTATTATCTAATTGTGTGTAAAATATATATAAATGGAAGCTTCTTGGAAATGTGGATTTGTGGAGGAACCTTAGCCACCATGCTAAAAGTTAACCGGTCACCGGGTGGTCCGGTGAGGTTCAAGTGAAGGAAGATTCAAAGGAAGGTGAGGTGAGCCAAGTTGGAATTGTCATATTTGACTGGATTAAAAATGTTAAATTACATTAACATGATGATGTTTGTTGATGTTGATATCAAGAAAATCACAACAATTAAATAGTGGTTAGGGTTAAATATTCAACATTCAATGAATATATACCAAAAATAGCAACACCAAATCATCTGATATTGATAACAAATTCGTTTCGATTTGGTTCGTTGATCATCGCCGTGCTCTAAATGTATAATTTGACGAGTTTATAACATAGTTCAATATGAGAGAGAAAGTAAGCTAAATATGCGGTTATGTAACTGTCTTATGTGCAGGAGCGGACCTAGGTGAAACCCAAGGTGGGCAGGCACACCCTTTGAAAAAAATTAGTGTATTTTTTAGGCATAAACCCTGACCGCACCCCTTGAAAATATGCTTGAACTACTCATCCGCACCCTCCAGCAAATAATTTCTGGGTCCGACATTGCTTATGTGTCACACCGAAAACAATGAATACAACTATTGTACAACTACAAATTATGGCTATGCTTGTATTCCAAGACATGTTTTGGATATTTTGTCTTTAGGTGTTTGGGGTGATAGTTTTATCTTTTATGTGGTGATTTGATAATACTTGATGTATTTTATAGTCTACTTGATTATGTATTGTATATTTCAAATTCATTATTAATTATAAAAATGTATAAAATAAACTCAAAATATAAAAAATACCCAACAATACCCAACAATACTGTAGAAAACATTTTAGGACACCAAAATGTTTTTTTTTTTTCTCATTGTACTTGGGTGGTTACATGTCCATATAAAACTAGAGTTAAATGCCATTTTAGTCCCTATGGTTTGGGCCATTTTGCCAGTTTAGTCCAAAGATTTCATTTTTAACTTGCGGGTCCAAAAAGGTTTCATAGTTGCCATTTTAGTCCACTTGGTTAACTTCATCCATTTTTTCAGTTAACGAGAAGGCCAATTCGGTCATTTTGTATGTAATTCTGTTAACTAAAAGGGCAATTCAGCCATATAAAATGACCGAATTCGCCTTCTCGTTAACAGAAAAAATGGATGAATTTAACCCAGTGGACTAAAATGGCAATTGTGAAACCTTTTTGGACTCACAGGTTAAAACTAAAACCTTTGGACTAAACTGGCAAAATGACCCAAACCACAGGGACTAAAATGACATTTAAGTCTAAAAACTATAATATTTAACATTTGGTCAGTGTCTTGGTATCGAAGTATTTATTGTAGGGATAATTCCTTATCCACTTACATTACAATTCAAAAAAAAAAAAAATTGAAAAAAATATTATTATAAAGGTTTTGGTTGAGTGATTGTAACATAAGTTGCATTTAGTATTTTCTCAATGTTTTGACTTGCTGCCCACGTACATATAATTTGTCACATCATCACTTTAAAATAATTGTTGAAAATCACTTTAAATAATTGTTGAAAATTCGTGTTCACATTACCGTCAATATCCCACTACCTGGACCATGTCTTGAAGCTTCTCGCCCACGCCAAAACCTGTTTTTATGATTTAAATATAATCAACATAAGATTTGAATATAGTAGTATAGTAGATTTTAATATAGTAAACTAGTGGGATTTTCACGTTTCACGGAGGATTTACTGTTGGTATCGGTTTGTTAGGCCGGCCCAATAGCATTTGAGGGCAAGGCAAGGGGCTTAGGTCCTCACTAGACTCCTAGAGATGAACACCAAAACCGGTTAACTGACCCGAATTGGAGAAACCGGGCTGAACCAAAACCGTTTACAAACCGGTTTGTTTTGCATTCCAAACCGTAGGTTGGCAATGGTTCCGCATCCCCACACAAAACCGACCCGAACCGGTTTTTGCCAAGCCTAAAAAAGCAGTTTGTTCGAATTGTTGCATATGCTAATTTGACGTTTTTACCGTTAAAGAGCGGCCACATGACCGTTTGTGGTTGTTTTTTTACCTTTTTTACCACTAATTCATAACCCCCTCCCACACCCCACAAAACAAGTTACAATAAATAGATATGTCATGGTCTTGTTTGGACCGAAGATGAGGAGTACACCGTGGCTTTGCTTCTGTACATGTTAGGACCTTAAATTTACACGAGGAAGGTACAAGCCTACAAGGGATAGATTTGGTCCCAATTTTTGCGTCACGTTAACAATAGATTTGACGAGAGAAATGGGTTTTGCAACCGAACATACAACTGTTTAAATATTGCAAAGTGGACAAGTATGGCGTCAGGACTTGAAAGATTTCATATAATTTACCGCAAATGAATCAACAATTTGGGACACGATCAGAACGATGAGACAGCCGTTGAAGAATCATGTGCAGAATATGCACGAGCTAACGGAAGGTCTCTTACGAAGTTAGAAATTTAAAAGCTTATAGTCGAGTCAATTTTTTATTAATACTGTAATATCTATTTAAATTAAATGTTAAAAAATGTCTATTCAAATTACATTTCTCTATTTTAAATTGATTTTGTATCAAAGAACTCTCTTTTTATATTATTGTACAAAACTACGAACTATGGTGCTTGTATTCCAAGAGGTGTTTGGATGTTTATTATGCGATTTGATACTATTTTGACAAAATTGCAGAAATCAACCTTTATGGTATACCTAAACTGCACTTCGTACCTTTTACTATGAAATCGACAAAAACCAACCTTTATGTTCATGTTTTGCTTCAGGTTCAACCTTTACCACTAACACCGTTAGATTTTTTGATTAAGTTACCTCACATGCTTTACATGTGAGGGTATTAATGTCTTTTCACCCGTCTTTTTAATTAATAATTCTTTTTAAATTAATAACCCACCATAAAACTCAACTCTTTCAATCTTGATCAGTTCTTGAAATTACCCATACCTAAAATAACACTAAAATTTCAATTTGTTCTTGAAATCACTTCAACAAATCAACAATAAATCTAGTAATTAACAACCAATATGTTCTTAGCTTTCAATGGTAGAATGCTATAATTTATTTCCCCAGAGAGATTCTAACTCTGGGTACCATGCTTTCACAGTTAATGCATCTGACCATGAGCTTGATACTGTATAAAAAAGCCGAAAGCTTTCGCTAACTAGGAAATCGCAGAGAGCAGCTAATGGGTTTTAGTTGGTTGGAGCTTATGAATAGTCCAGGAAATCGTCGGAAATCGCAGAGAGTTGGTGGGTTTTAGTTTTGGGCCAGAATAAAAACTTTGTCGCTAAAGGGTTAGTCGCGAAAGGTCCAGTTTCATGTAGTGGTAGATGGGACTGTAACTTGCAGCAGAGATAGTCATAACAAAAAATCCATATTTTCCTAGTAACCAGTAATGGCAATGGCATGATTGCAAGATGGTGATGGTTCGGGTTGGGGTTTCAGTTCTGATGATGATCCAGAGATGATCTAGACTTCAAGTAATTAAGAATTTGCAATTTATTTCTTGTTTTGTGACCGAAGAGAGGGTACTGGTTGGGGTCTTAGTTCCATCTATGGTTGGGTTTTCAGTTCCAACGACGGTGGGCTAGGGTTCCGAGAATGAAGGTGGAGGGTAGAAAAGAAGATGAGGTAGGTGGTGGGTAGGGAAAAAGATGGAGGGCCCATTGATGTATTTAACTAAAAAGAAATCAAAGAGAGATGGACAACACATACTCTGTTTTTCTATATATTATTTCATATATAAATTAGCAACTTTCTTATGCATCATAATTTGTACATCATGCTTTGGAAGTTTTTCAAACAAAAAACTTCATTTTCCACTTTAAACCTTAAAGTTTTTTCTTTTAAATTTTAACCCATTTCAAATTTTTACTTTTAACTTAAACTTTTTCATCTTTTGTAATTTAACACAACACTTTATTATTTACAACTTTGGTCCACCATACTTTATGTCTTTCACAAGTTTTTCGTTTTACATATCGTTCTAAATTTTGCGAGTTAACATGTCGTAGCGTGCATGTGAGGTTCAATGTTTTTTGCTCTATTTTTTCATATTTGACAAACCCGTCGCAATGCGTCCAACTTTTCCCTTTTATAAAGTTCGTCGTAACGGGCGGGTCCTAGATCGACTAAGTTATTATTTTCTACGTTTTACGTTTCTGGTTAATTTCTTTGCATTAACACACTATAACGGGTGCGCGTGGTTCAACGATTTTAGTCTGCTTTTCGTTCAGTGTGATTTTTACCATTTTATCTATTTTAGTTTTACGATGTTAAGAGTCGATGTCGTTGTGGCATTGGTGCTACTTGGCACGGTTTTACGAACGTTTTTAACCTATTAAATTTTTTACTAATATTTTGTTTCGGTTTACCCCTATACTTCCTTTACTTAAAAACTATTTTTACATGCATATTTTATGTACGGATATGTATAAATATGATTTATTCTACATTCCGACGTAGACTTTTTTTTATAGACGAGTCAGGTCAAATAAATTACGTTTTCGTTTAAAGAAACCATTTTTACGTGTATATTTTTATGTACGTTTTGGTATAAATTCAAGTTGTTCTACGTTTCGACGTAAACTTTTTTGGTAAATGATTCAGGTCAAATATAATATGTTTTCGTGTTTATTTTATGTATGTTTCGTAAAGTTTGTTTTGAACTGAGTGGAGTCAAATTATGGTTTCTTTTTCTCCCCTTTTTTCGAAAGCTCTAATTAAACTCTTTTGATTACATGTGCATATTTTCCTTCATACTCGTTACGTTCTCTATGTATGAGTTGGGTCACATTAGTACGTTATGATTGTTCGATATGAATTTGATTTACTTTACTTTACGTTTGATCCAATCACAACGCTTATACAGGTTACATTAAGTTCAACTGGATACGTCGAAATGTGTGTTTTCGTATGGTTATCATATAACGTTTGGACTAACCCATTCAATGTTTACGATGTACCCGCGCCGCAACGCGGACGGGGCTTAACCCTAGTTACAATAATACATAAATAAATATATAAATTGTATTGATAAAATGGGAAAAGACATTAATACCCTCACATGCAAAGCACGTGAGGTAACTTAACCAAGAAATCTAACTTTGTGAGTGGTAAAGGTTGAACCTGTAGCAAAACATGAACACAAATGTTGGTTTTCGCTGATTTCATAGTGAAATATACGAAGTGCAGTTTGGGTATAACATAAAGATTGATTTTGCAATTTAGTCTACTACTTTTTTGTTATAGAAAAAAAGGCTGTATATTAAAGTCTACTTTTTTTAACAGCAAATGTTTTCAATGATCCTTTTACTTATTACGTATCATAATTCGTTTATATCAAATTCATATAAGCATGTTAACTTCTAAAAATTGTATAAAACTTCAAAGTAAAAAAAAAAAAAAAACCCAACCAATAATACCGTGCAAAACATTTTAGACCCTAAAATGTTTTATTTTCATTGTACTTGGGTGGTTATTTGTCCAGTTGTCCATATAAAAAAACTATAATATATAGCTTTTGGTCAGTGTCTTGGTATCGAAGTACAGTGTATATATTATTCCTTATCCATATACTTTATTTTTAAATTTTTACAGTATTATGAAGATTTTGGTTGAGTGATTGCAACATAACTTACATTAATATTTTCTCAATGTTTTTGACTTGCTCCCCACGTACATATAATTTGTCACCTTATCATTCTAAATGATTCTTGAAAATTCTTGTTCACATTACTGTCAATATCCCACTGCTGGACCCATGTCTTAGAAGCTTCCCGTTCACACCAAAGCCTGTTTTAACATTTTTTTTACACAACTAACTCACACACTGATTAATTTACTTGTAAATATACAAGTTCTTTTTTTATCCCCCACCCTAGCTCAGTTGGTCAGTTGGGCTGGTGTTTTCCTTGGAGACGTCGGTTCGACTCCCGGCTGTAGCAAAAGGTGCGGGACGTCCCAATGATGGATCGTTTCCTATCGAGGAATGGTTTGATCCGGAGGGCAACCCGGTTTTATCCAGTTGTTACCCCAGCGAGGTTCTCGTGTGGAGGCAGTATGGTTTACGGGCGAAGGTCAGTTTGCGCGGCAGCAGGGGCCCGATAGAACATCGTGTCCGTAGGCGGGGCTAACGGGGAATTGTCTTTGACAAGAACCCGGTGACCACTAGGTCCTGTACATAGAAAGTCACCCTTAAAAAAATATATATATACAAGTTCTTTTGTCCAACAATTAATCTACTATTAAATATACAAATTCTTTTCTCCAAATGGGTTTGGTTCGCAGGAATTCAATGAGATATATAGGAATTGGAATCTGAATTCCATCTCTTAAGATATTTGGTTCATTGAATTTGTAGGAACTTGAATCTCAATTCCTTATTCTCCGAGTCCAGGATCGCGGTAACCTCCCTTTTAATGCTTGGTACTTGGATGATGGGACGTTTATCGACAACGTGTCTGAGCTTGCTAAGGCCTTAGACATCATCAATGAGGAGGGGCCATCTCTGGGGCTTTATCTCAACGTTAAGAAAGCAGAGGTTTTTTTTGGCCGACATGCAACAGGCGGAAAGTTCAGGACTGGTTTTTCCCGGTGTGAATGCGTAATGTTTATCACTTCCGTCAATCACGTATCGTAGCTTAATCAGTTGAATCAAGTCCGATGCTGAACTGAGTTAAACAACAAAAGGATAAAGGTTACAGTCCATTCAGATGGATGGACACAAAGTCCATCCGAACGAATGCACCTTTTGTTCATCCGAAATTTAATAGGTTGAGTCCATCCGTCCGGATAGAGTCCATCCGCTAGCTTGTTTGATCCGGATGGAGTCTGCCTATAAATAGGAGTGTAGGGTCTTGTCATTAGAGAACTTTTGCAAACTTTGAGGCGAAGCTCTGTCCATTTGTTTTCACGGTTTTGTATCTGTCAAATCAGTAATAGAAAACAACATATAATTACATCTTTGTGTTCTGATCCACTGTAACACCCCAAAAATGGGTTTGGTAATTTAAACCCGGGTAACATAAAGGAACGTGTAAAAATACTGTTAGGAGTAAAAGGGAATCCGTAAATGAATATTTACTAGGGATAATTAACCTAGTTGAATATTAGTATCGTTGGTATTAAACGAAGGATTGTAGCCTTATTTAATTAAAACGAAACATGAGGGACCAAAGTGAACAACTTGAAAGTTGTTCTATTAAAAGAAAACAACACACACACAGACACACACATCGTGTGTGTGTGTTCGTGAACGAGCAGGAAGGCTCCCATGGAGCCAAAAACCCTAAACTTCATCAAGTTCTTCAAATTGAAAGACTAAACGAAGCCCAAATTCACAACCGAACATAAATTAACGATCACCTTCACAAGGGGATCACAAGGTATGTCTTAAAACTCAGATTTGATGATCTTGTTTGAAGTGGGTTATGATCAATCCATGAAATTGTATGAATTTAAGCATGTAGAGGTGTTAGAAACACCAAATAGAACTTGTGATATGAATAATTTCAAGTAATTGGGTGATTTAGAATAAAACCCATTGCATGTGTGTGAAGATGATGATCATGATGAACTTGAAGATGTTATAGTGTGATCTTGTGATGTATAGGGTATTGTATGATAGGCAAAGATAGATAAACTTGATGTAGGATTCATGATTATGAGATTTTGCTTGAATGTAATGGTTCATAAGATGAAATAAGGAGGAACATGTTTAAAGCACTTGTACATTATGCTGAGAAAGTGATACGCGCACTAGGTGTTTGATGAAATGCTTAAGAGAAATGATAAGTGAGATTGTATGCTAATAATGAATAAATGTATGTAGTATGTGATGATGATGTATTAGATAATAGATTTGTATAAGGAATGTGTTTTGAATGAATTACAAGTGGGAAATTAGTTTGATAACATGATATGGCTAGAAACCTTCATTAAAAGATATGCACGCTCATGTATGCTAATCATGTTATGATGAATGTGATAGCATGTACGGATAGGAGTCATGTCAACATGGGCACAAGCATGGACGGGCAACGGGCCAAAAAAAAAAATAAACACGGAAGCTATACTTGAACTCGGACGCACGAGGTAAGTGAACTCCGAACTTACCCCTTTTTGTTTGGTAAGGTATTTATGAAATAGGGTAATTATTGAATGTACTGTAAGAAGATATGAATTAATGATTATTACTAAGTTAAGTTTTAGTGGTAATGGGTTGAAAGTGGTTAAGAAAGGGATTCGATTAAGTTTGGGTAAGAAAGGGGAACTTACATAATGAATTATGCATAAAGGCGAATTAAGGAGTTATACATGTAGGATGTAAATTGCAAGTACGTGTATGGATAGAAATTGAATACATGTTTGAGTGGGTATTTAATTATATGCTTGAATGAATAAGTCGAGTTATGGGTATTTGAGGACATGTTCATATGAAGGGAAGCTAATGATACTAACCGTTTTCCTATTGAGAATTAATGTGAAGTATAGGCACGTAACTATGGAAGAGAAGGTTGACTCCGCAATCCGATGCGAGTGATCGAATGGATGGATGATGGGGCTAGTATAAGAGAAAGCATGATATGATGACGCTTTATTATGCATGTGTTATGATTATTTGTATTATGTCACCGGTTTCTAATGATGTGATTGAATGTGGTGACTGCAGGCTGTACAGGGTTATGGAAATTTCATCAAGAAGTGTACGCGGTCGAAGAATCGAGTCAAGTCATGGATTGTACGTGGGTGTGTATACGGTCACTTAATTTGATATATGTATGTTAGTTTTCATTAAATTATAAAAAGAGATTAATGTATTTAAGTGAATTGAAGAGTATCATGAAAGAAATTTTACATATGCGTTTTCCGCTGCGAATATTAGGTTAAAATGTGTTAGGGCGTTACATCCACACGCGTATTTTAGATTCCGCACAACTTACGTGTTCGCACGCATTCAACGGTAAAGGAATCGATCCAGGATTCGAAACCACAACCGGGAGGGATTGGTAGACCAGAGGGGGGGGGGGGGGTTAAGCTCCTTGGTGGAGCTGTTAGCTGTGATGCTAGCTTTATTAGGGAGTTGGCAGCGCGATGGGCCTTGGGGGCGGTTGACCTTATAAAACTCTTGCCCTGCCTTAGGGATCCCTAATGTGAACTCCTTCTGCTAAGGTCGTGCATGGGGGTTGCTAAGTTACTGTCACACCCCGATCTCCACGTGTCACCGGTGGGCCCGGTGTGGGGTATGGTGACGTAGTTGGCATCGTCATAGACAAACAACACAATATAATAATGCACAGCGGAAGCAGAAATAGATTCATTTCAACTTTAAATAAAATGTAATAATAAATATCACAAGTAGTTGAAACGGATCCACAGGCGGATCAAATAAAATAAGATAAATTGTTCAACAGTTTATTTGTCGTCCGAGCTTGCGAGACTATTGTGGACGCTCTAGGAGACAGCCAGCCTAGTTCGTATAGTACCTGCACTTAACCTTTTGAGAAAATACGTCAGTTTACACTGGTAAATACAAATCAACTGAGTCATTTTGAAAATGATTGAAAATTGATTTAAATGCACATGGCATAAATATTTTTATAACTTGGGATAATTATGCAAGATAAACTTGTAATGGATTTATATGTTACTCCGCGTTCAGTAGCCCGGGATCTTCTGTCCGGGTTAAAGATTAATAGACACACCACAATATAGAGTTATACACGACGGATGTACGCCTACACCCCGTGCTCTGGTCGTGGCCATCTCGCAAGATAATGCCAAGGATATCCGGGACATGGTCATTAACCCCCCAAAGGCTTCAAGTAATAAAACACATTCAAAACAGGGTCATCTCAATGGATTTAACCACTATACGATTAAATGATTCGATGCCGGACCAAGCGGTATTTTATATACCTTACCCAAGCCCGTATAGGGAAAATAAGTCAAAATGTATTTACCTGAGTAAGTATGAATCACAATTGGTAAGTGTAGGTAGCTTTTACTGGGCCTCCTATTCTGGAACAAAGGTTTATAATAACCTATTAGATTCTTAACGGGTCTTTATTTAAGCTTTAGCTTAGACCGGTTAGTTTCAAGGACGATACGGTACAAGCGCACGATTAAGCGAAAGACCGGATAGGATGTGATTTAGACCCGACAAGTTTGAATACTTGTATAATATGGGTATACTAAATACATTCTGGATTTTGAGATAAAAATGATAACGTTTGACCCGATTCGGTCAATTTACGCAAACTAGTTACGTAAACCGAACCGAACGCAAAAAGGGCGTTACGGGTAGGAAA